>NC_135819.1:51646236-51946236 GCF_964213995.1 Mustelus asterias
GAGGGGACTGAAGCGCAATCCCTATTTAAACTATTTTAGTTTAACTATGAAATAAGTGGGCTAATTAATTAAAGTTAAAGTGATAGCCTCTTAAAGGGGCACAGAATCTCTTTATACTCATCTGAGCAGCTCTGAAACTAACCAGATTCATGAATCTAATTAACTAAATTGGCAGCACCTTAGAGGGGCACAGTAATGAAAGCATTAGGATTTTATGGAAACTTAACAAGCTAAAACAAAATATCATTTTGGGGGCTTAGTCTTTCTTTATACTCTTCTAAACACAACAATAAATAGGTGGGCAAACTAACAATTTAACAAATCAAATTAAAGTGTTAGCTCCTTAAAGGGGCACTGTAATGTGACCAAAGTCCAATGAACACTTATCTAACTAAATCAAAATGGTTTTTGGAGGGCGGGGCAATGAAACACTGAAGCCCCCATGGTGTCCACCTGTCACGGAAGGTCTCCAACATGCTAGCAGAGACTTTGTGCTCCCTCTCTAAGGAAACCCAGCCACAAACGTAGCTGTGGAAGAGGGACAGATAGTCGGTTCAGATGGACCTGTTAACGGGATGTTTCATCAGCCCCCAAAACAACATTTTAATTTGATCAGGTAAGTTTCCAATAAATGTTCTGTCTTTTTGCAATGGTGCCTGTTTGCGGGGCGATCACTTTGTTTAAATTAGTTAATTTGTTAATGTGACTATTTGGTAACGGTTTCTATTGAAGAAATTATAAATAGGAGCTGGCTGGGTCACGGGAGTTTGGGAAAAAGGCTGTGGGATTGACCAAAGTCAATAAACTCTTTAAATTCAATAAACGATGGCCAGGCCCAGAAGCAAGCTCACGGGTAGTCCTCCATTATACCTTTTTGAGTACAACCAATTATACTAAATTAACAAATTGAGGGACAAATTAAAAAAGCAGCAACGCCCCCACCCGCTGATTTATTATAATGTGCTCAAAGTACTTAATTAAACAATGCTCTTCACACTGTGTATCCTAATAATATAATTAACATACCATTAACATCGTGGAAGTCCATGTAACTAACATCCATAGACAATCTCCTGTCCCCTATATCAGTCGCCTCTTCAAGTAGTTCAATCAGGATGCACAAGCTGACCTACCTGTTACAAATCCCTATTGGTATTGTTGATACTGTGCTGAATTCTGCATTTAGACTTTGAGTGACTGAATTAGACAGGGTAAAGTCAACATTTCACCAATCCTGTGCGTTTTCAGGTGGGTGTATTAGCTTAAAGTTACCCCCATTGCTTTTTGGAAATAAATTTGCACATATTTTGTAAGCCTGTCTTAATGTCCAGTGTCATTGTTGGGCCCATATTGGCCCATTGTTGGGTGGCATGGTGGCACAGTGGTTAGCACTGCTGCCTCACAGCGCCAGGGACCCGGGTTCAATTCCGTCCTCGGGTGACTCTCTCTGTGGAGTTTGCACGTTCTCCCTGTATCTGAGTGGATTTCGTCCGGTTTCCTCCCACAGTCCAAAGGTGTGTGGCTTAGGTTGATTTGCCATGCTGAATTGCCTCTTAGTGTCAGGAGGATTAGCAGGGTAAATGAGGGTTACGGGAATAGGGTCTGGGTGGGATTGCAGTCGGTACAGACTCGATGGGCCGAATGGCCTCCTACCGTACTGTAGAGATTCTATGGATTCTATATTAAGTATCTAAATGAAGGTAAAAGTTAATCAGATGCAAAGGCTAGATTCATGGAATTTAATTTGCTGATCTAAGTAACTGAATATTAGTAACTGAATGTCATTTCCCTTCAATTCGCTTAGCTGTGAATCCTTGCCTGAAAATGTCAAAATGATGCCATTCAACCATGCGGAAGAAGTTACTGCCTGGAAATGGGATTTGTCGGAAAATTCTAATTTGGACCTGACAGTAATGAAATACTTTACATTTTCTATATCCAACAATTTTGTTTTGAAATTATAATTTGCAACATTAAAAAAGGACTCTTTAATGTATTGCAAACACGTTAGTCACAGATTACAGTATAAAATGCTATTCTTGCAACAATATTTGAATCCACAAGGGAACTGCTTGGATAAGGCCCAAAATCAGCACAGAACTCATGATGTGTAATTGGCCACTGCCCATTCAATCTGACGCAGGGAGCACACAAATATTGCTGCTATATGGCTTCATGCCTGAGTAAGGGTGCAAAATCATGAGAGGCTAGCAAGAGTTCAAGTTAATCCATGCTCCGTGAAGCCACTCCATGCCTCCTAGAGGGGAGGTAGAATTTGGCTGGAGCAGGTGCTGGTAGTCATTGCATAAGTGACTCAAATCTGGCAAAGGCACAGGACTGGCACAAGGTAGCAGAGAGCTGGTTCCAAGGTTCTCCGATGCAAAACTGGAGACCTCAGTGCAGCTTGTTGCCATGCAGGTTCAGTCTGCTGCCATCATGGCTGGGGACGCCAGTGTTCAAAGGGGTTTTCAGCTTCTCACAGCAGCGCAGCAATCTGTCCTCTATTACACTGCAAGCTGCAGTGGCTCTGTGGAGCACAAACCTGCTGTGTCCTCTCAGGATGGTGGCATTCATCTTCACACCACTGCCACTTTGACAGTTCCCTTACTGCTGCCTGTCAGCCAACTAGCCAAGACAGCTGCTGCCCATGCCAAGGTGGTGCTGGTATGAAGCTGGAACTTACAGGCCGGGGTTGCTTTGGATCGTCCAAGAAACCATCTGGATCCTCCCCCAGTGAAAGCCTTCCAGCAGCCGTGTTACAGTCACTGAGATAGTATTGCATAAAAGTACTAGGACATGGAATATAATGTGGAAAAATGTGAAGTAATCCACTTTTGGTAGAAGGAACAGATGTGCAGAGTATTTCCAAAATGGCAAGACATTAAAAAGTGTAGATGTACAAAGGGAGCTGGGTGTCATTGTCCATAAGTCACTGAAGGTTAACATGCAGGTTGAGCAAGCTATTAGGAAGGCTAATGCATGTTAGCCTTTATCACAAGAGGATTTGAGTGCAGGTGTAGTGAGCTCTTACTTCAAATGTATCAAAGCTTGGTTAGACTGCACCTGGAGTACTGTGGTCCCCTTACCTCAGAGAGGACATTATTGCCACAGGGGGAGGACAACAAAGATTTCACGAGACTTGTCCTGGGGATGGTGGAACTGTCTTATGAAGAGAGATGAGGTAAACTGGGCCTATATTCTCCAGAGTTTCAAAGAATGAGTGGTGATCTCATTAACAATACTTCAAAGAATAGACAGGGTAAATGCAGATAGGATGTTTCCCTTGATTGGGGTGTCTAGAACAAGGGGGCACAATTTCAAAATAAAGGAGGTGCCACTTAGGACTGAGATGCAGAGAAATTTCTTTACACAGAGGTTTATGAATCTTTGGAATTCTCTACCCTAGAGGGCTGTGGAAGCTCAGTCATTGAGTATGTTTAAAGTAGAGATTTCTGATTGACGATTACATAAAGGATTATGGGGATGGTTGGGGGGAATTTTCCCAACTTGCCCTCTACGGGAATTGTAACGGGTGGGTGGGGGGTTGGGCGGTGTGGCGGGCGGTGGCGGGGGAGCGGGGGGGGGGGGGGGTGGGGGGGGGGGCGGGACCATGCAAAGGGCCATTGACCTCAGGCGGGACTTTCCGGTTTTGGGGCAAGCACAGCTGGAAAATCCTGCCCCAGTATATGTGTAAAAGGCATTGAAGTGTCCAATCAGCCATGATGACAATAGATGGCAGAGTCGGCTCATTGGGCTGAATGACATTTCAACAAAACATAATAACCCATTGGAACTAAGCAGCCTTGTCAAAATAGCAAAGGAATGTCACTGCCATATAAATGCATTTGTCATTGGAACCACAGAATGATTCCAACCACAGAGTGTTCCTCTTGTCAGTTTACATATTCTTGTTTCTTGCAAACATGAAAATATAGTTAGGTTTCAGGATAAAGACATGTTGGAGAATTTATTTAGACCACAATAAATTAGAAAATGCTAAAATACCCACTTATCTGGATATGTTTAAAAAGGTCAAACTTCCAATCCACAATTCAGAAGAACTTCCTCACTTCTGAAATCCATCCAGGGAGCAGCAAAGATTAGAAATATTTAGGTTACCACACATTATGTCAGCAAAGTTAGGATAGTTTTGCAACTGTAGTGCATTAGCTCCTTTAAGTTTATTTAAGCATGAATAATAAGTTCTGGCCATTCAACTGCCAGTAAATATTTTATCGACACTGTTCATATTAACCTCATTCTAAACACCTGGCATGAACTGATAATAGCACTGAACTCAAATATTTAAGAGTTTAGATACTTTTTCTGAAGTAATAATACAATACTACCTAAGACTGGTGGAAGTTCACACTAATCAGAACAGTCTGAATGCTTAGATTCACAACACGAACAATAGAACTGTGGAGATTTTGGCACTGATCAGACAAAAAAATACCCACTTATCTGGATATGTTTAAAAAAGTCAAACTTCCAATCAACAATTTAGAAGAACTTCCTCAGTGCAGAAATCCACGCAGGGAACAGCAAAGAGAATCAGCACGGATTTACAGCACTGGCTGTAACTGTCCAGTGTGACTGATAGTGAACGAGTGATGGATGGATGTTAGTGAATGGATGAATGGGTGGATGCATGAATGAGTGAATGGGTAGGGTGGTTTAAGATGATAGAGTGGCAAGTGGGCAGGATGGTAGGTTGCCGCATGAGTAGGGTGGCAGGTGGATGAAGTGTTGGGTGGCAAGTGGAAAGGGTGGCAGGTCATGAGGTGGCAGGGCAGAAAGTCAGTAAGGTGATAGTGGCAGGTGAGGTGGGTGAGTGAGTTGGTAGTTGGATCGGTGGGTAATTGGGTCAGGTCAGGAAAGGTTGTCAGGTCACAGCTATTCAGGTCTGCTCAGCGGTTGATCAAGTGTTGGGCAGTCAGGTTGGGTCGGGATGGCTAGTCGGGTTGGAATAGTCAGGTTGGGGAGGAGTCGGGGCTCATGGAGAGTAGTCAGAGCTTCAGAGGTTCAACGTTTAGTCTGAGGGATTAAGGAAGGAGTTGGGTGGGGGTGGTTGATGTGGATGATTGGAGATCACTTATATGGTTACCCAAGAATTAGACTAGGATATTTCCGTCTAACATTTCCTAGGTGACAATTCAAGTGAGTATCCTGGAACTGTCTAAAGTCGCTGACTCCTATTCAAAGTTGGAGATTTTTTCAGAGAGTACCAGAGAGCATGGGAGCATCCCATTGGAATTCAAACTTCTCGGACACTTCTATGGAATTCCCAATTTTACTTAAATGTACACCAAAAATGCTGGAAATAGTTAGGCCTGACCTGTTGAATATTTCCAGATCTTTTTTGTTCATATTTCAGATTTACAACATTCACAGTGTTTTGCTTTTTGTTTAAACAATTTTACCTTTTGTATATAATTGTTAGACAGGGATGAGAAAGAACTGAAACCCCTGTTCACTTCCCCTACTGTCCATCGATGTGGTTTTTAAAAGGAAGATACAAGAGCTCCTTAACCCCCAAGTGTGGCCAATTTGAATAGCCAGCAGCATGCTTTAAATAAAGAGTTATTGATTCACATGTTCACCCTGAAAATCTGACATTATATCATTCATTCACCACTCACACACACACACATACATACAGCCAAGGAAAATACAGTTAAAGAGGGTAGTACACTTATAAGTTACAAACAAAGGAACAGTTGGTAAGTCACACAATTGGATCATTTTTGTGCAGGCTGACTGAAGAAGAGGTTTTTTCCACTTGAAGTGTAGCTAGGTAAATTCAATTTATATTCCAAAGCCATTGCAGGGTTAACTTGAAGGACTGGATTTTCAACAGGTGACAACATTTGTTGTTGGTAGTCTTATTACCAGAAATGTTTTTGTATTGATGGGCTTGAAAAGGATCAGGCCTGGAGACTTTATAATGTCACAATCTCAAGTTTTAACACTATTAACTTCAACATTATTATTCCCACGAAACTCATCTCCAAACTCCATGGCCTGGGCCTTGGCACCTCCCTCTGCAATTGGATCCTGAACTTCCTAACCTGCAGACCACAATCAGTAAGGATAGGCAACAACACCTCCTCCATGATCATCCTCAACACCGGTGCCCCACAAGGCTGTGTTCTCAGCCCTCTACTATACTCCTTGTACACCTATGACTGTGTGGCCAAATTCCCCTCCAATTCGATTTTCAAGTTTGCTGACGACATCACCGTAGTGGGTCGGATCTCAAACAATGATGAGACAGAGTACAGGAATGAGCTAGAGGATCTGGTGAACTGGTGCGGCAACAATAATCTCTCTCTCAATGTCAACCAAATGTAGGAGATTGTCATTGCCTTCAGGAAACGTAAAGGTGAACATGCCCCTGTCTACATCAACGGGGATGAAGTAGAAAGGATCGAGAGTTTCAAGGCTATAGGTGTCCAGATCACCAACAAACTACCCTGGTCCCCCCATGCCGACACTATAGTTAAGAAAGCCCACCAACGCATCTACTTTCGCAGAAGACTAAGGAAATTTGGCATGTCAGCTACAACTCTCACCAACTTTTACAGATGCACCATAGAAAGCATTCTTTCTGGTTGTGTCACAGCTTGCTATGGCTCCTGCTCTGCCCAAGACTGCAAGGAACTACAAAGGATCATGAATGAAGCCCAGTCCACCACTCAAAACAGCCTCCGACACATTGACACTGTCTACACCTCACACTGCCGAAAAGCAGCCAGCATAATTAAGGACTCCACGCACCTCAGACATACTCTCTTCCACCTTCTTCCATCGGGAAAAAGATACAAAAGTCTGAGGTCACGTACCAACCGACTCAAGAACGGCTTCTTCCCTGCTGTTGTCAGAGTTTTGAATGGACTTACCTTGCATTAAATTGATCTTTCTCTACACCCTAGCTATGACTGTAACATTACATTCTGCACTCTCTCGTTTCCTTCTCTATAAACGGTATGTTTTGTCTGTATAGCGCACAAGAAACAATACTTTTCACTGTATGTTAATACATGTGACAATTATAAATCAAATCAAATCAAATTAAGGCATAGATGTTGCTGCATTGATGTGCTGCTGTTTTGTGCTGTGTTGTTGAAGACTCAGTCAGAAGTCTCACAACACCAGGTTAAAGTCCAACAGGTTTATTTGGTGGCACAAGCTTTTGGAGAACTGTCCCTTCATCAGGTGAGTGATGAACTCAAAGGGCAGCGCTCCGTAAGCTTGTGCCACCAAATAAACCTGTTGGACTTTAACCTGGTGTTGTGAGACTTCTTAGTGTGTTTACCCCAGTCCAACGCCGGCATCTCCACATCATGGCCTTGTTGTAGACTGGCAGGTTTCTCCCTGGTTCTTAGTTAATAATATTCATTGCCTGTGATCAGTTTTGTTCATGTGGCTACCTGATCAATAGTTCTGTTAAAGTTTATTTATTAGTCACAAGTAGGCTTACATTAACACTGTAATGAAGTTAAGGTGAAAATCCTATGGTCACCATGCTCCAGCACCTGTTCGGGTACACTAAGGGAGAATTTAGAATGGTCATTCCATCTAACCAGCTCATATTTTGGACTGTGGGAGGAAACCGGAGCACCCAGGGGAAACCCACACAAATACAGGGAGGACGTGCAGACTCCACATAGACAGTGACCCAAGCCGGGAATCGAACCTGGCGCTGTGAGGCAGCAGTGCTGACCATTGTGCCACCGAGCCATTGTCCCTCAAAATGATTTAAAAGCCACTTTTACACAACAGGGAATGAGAAGTGGACATTCACACCTACTTGTGATGAACTGTTTTCCTGACAGCTCTATTTGTTATGCTCCCAGCTCAAAGGCAGTGAGTCCAGGGTCATAGATTTTGAGTTTTGGAAAAGTCCACATATAATAGGAGATGTGGGGCGAGATCCTCCTGCCTCCTGACTGCGTGTTTCCCGCCGGCGGGAGGTGGCGCATTGTTTGCTAGCGGCAGGATTCTCTGGTCCTGCCGCTGTCGATGGAAATTCGCATTGACGTCACCCCATGCCAGTGGGAAACCCACGAGCAGGGGTGAACTGCCGGCAGGTCAGGAGAATCCCACCGGCATGAATGGCCAGAGAATTCCTGTCGTGAATTCTACAAATGGCTTTGTCTTGGTATCTCTTTTCAAGGAAGGCCGTTCACTCACAGTTATACAATTAGGAACTTTCTGACGACTTGAGGTCATTCTGAAGCTGTGCAGAAATTGTAAACGTCACCTCACCCTCGCAACCACCATAGCAATCTTTTAATGTCTATTTTACAAAACAAAAGGCAGTTTCAGAACATGTTGGATAGGATTCTCCCAAAAATATTCCAAGTGTTGAATTTGTGTAAAATCACAGTGCTCACATTCTGAGCACTGCAGAGTGCACTAGAAGTCATGAGAAATCAGTGCGTGGAGCCTATTCCTGCTGGCGAGGCAGGCAGCACAGCGCTGAGCGGGCCACTGCGCACACGTCGATCTGTCAACGCCGAGATCGGCACATGCGCAGTAGCCCCGCACTGCCTGCCTTCAGATCGCTGGCCAGCCTCGCGACCTCACATCACTAGCTGTGTGACCCCCCCCCCCCCCCTCACACCCCAATCGCTGGTCCCCCAGATGTGTCTGGGCCAGCCTCACCTCCCCCCCCCCCCTCGTCCTGATCTCCCCCACCACCCCTACTGGCAGCCCTTACCCTACCCCCAGTCCTGACTGGTGGGCAGTGCCAAGGTGCCCCCTTGGGTATTACCACTTTGCCCTTCTGGCTGGCACACTGCCAAGGTTCCAATGCCAAGGGGGCACTCCTCTTACCCCCAACCTCCTGGGGAGCCTCCATGGCCCCCCTTCACTCCAGCAGAGTTGGGTTGCCAGCTCCCTGCAAGTGGGGAGCTATTGTAAACCCCAGTGGAGTGAAAGGCTCCTGTCAAAGGGGGGTGGGTGGGGAGGTGGCGGGGAACTGTAGCGGGCCTGGAGACTTCAGTCCGAATGAGATTAAAATCATCACTTAAATAATTTATGCAGCTCTAAGCCGATTTCTGGCTCGGAGCTGACGGCACCGGAAATCCGACAGGTGGAGAATCACGAAGGCCGTGGTGCCCAGCAGGGTGCCCGCTACACTGCCTCCGCTTGAGTCTTGAGCTAAGCAGTGCAGCGGGCTGGGAGAATCGCCCCCGTTATATTGAACATAGTCCATGGTTAAAATTATGAATATGACATTTCTTTACTGGCCATGACATAATACTCATTATTAACATATTTACAGCACAATGAAAAATATATTTACATCTCCGCGTAATTTGCTGGTGGACTCCCATGTTCAATTTTCCAATGTAACTGCATTAACAAAGGTAAATGTTAGGTTACCATTTACAGGTTCATTTCTGTTTATGCAGCAAAGTGCAAATTAAACTTGAGCTAGGAATTTTCAAGGACCTAGTAAAAAATCATCCTTTATTGAGACGAGTGAATTGTTAACTGACCTCAGGACTTATTTTGACCACTTTGCTACATTGAATAGCGAAAGCATTGTACTAAAAGCCAGCAGCTGAAGACCATAACCCTACCTCCCATCCAAACTGAACAAAATTCTGGGAAATCAGAGAATAGTATTCAAAGTGTCTTCCAAGTTAAACTTCTCTCGCTGCCTTGAGGTTTTGATGGATTTCTAGAAATGATCTGATGGAAGTGACACATTGAAATAAAACATTCATCAATATGTGCGCATTATGTCAACCAAAATTGTAAACTTTCATGAATACAATACAAAATTTAAACAGATGTCTTGTCCAATCTAGCTCAAATTCCAAAAATGGGTTTATTTTTATAATTAATTAATATAACTGCATGTGAAAAGGAACTGAACCATGATACAAAAATGCATTTTTCAGATTGACTTTAAGAGTATTTCCTTTTAAATCATAAAAAAGTACTTTCATTCTTGTCCCAGTCAAACCAAAGCATTTTTATACTTTAGACCAACCAGATTTCTTCAATTCTTCATACAACAAATGCTAACATTATAGTTTCTTACAAGTCGCAATACTATTGTTACCATGAAGCAAGGAACATGCAAAAATTTGTAATGACGGATGGACGAAATCTTACAAAAAAATGGCAAAGAACAAAAGTTTCCCATTCCAGCTGCCACAGGAATTGTAGCGGGCGGGGACGGACCATGCAAAGGTCCATTAACCTTGGGTGGGATTTTCTGGTCTTGGGGCAAGTGTGGTCAGAAAACCCGCCCATAATGTCAGGATCTGATTGAAAACAGATGTGTTTCTCCCCAGAGAAACCGACAGGTTTTCTCTCCAGATCTTATGACACTAGATGGAATACAATGTGGAAAAGTGTGAGGTTATGCACTTTGGAAGGAGGAATGGAGGCAAAGACTTAAAAGTTAAAGTTTACTTCTTAGGCAAGGCTTGCTGTATTTGGTTTCTCTGCTCACATTAGAACTTTGTTCTCATCCTTCATATTGTTTTCATTGTTGGCCAAGACTGTCTCCCATAAAGTGCTACCTTGTTTCAGTTCTGTAATTCACGGCTTCATTATTCGTCCACAACTTCAAAAGCCCTACGGTTTTTCCTTTCAGTGCTTCCTCTTATTGACTCAACTGCCGTTCCAACTCTTCAGTCTTCCTCTTGTAGCTTTCAGCTTTTTCCTGGAATTGCTGAGCCTGTAACCAATTGGTTCTTCACTCTGTTCAGAGTGGCATTCAACTCATTTTCCTTCCCTTTGTAATTTTCCAGAAGATTAAACTTTGTCTTGAGGGATCCGTGAAGGTCTTTTGACAGCGTTTTCCATTTCTCTGCAAAGCTTGCTTGCTCCATCTTGAGTTTTCCTGTAATCCAACAGAGTTACTTCGAGAGGCGCTGGTTGTGCTTCTATTCTGCTGTTTAAGACAGGCTTCACTTCTTCATGCTGCTGAATGGCATTCATCCCTTTTGCATTCAATCTTGAAGGATAATCATCTCTTTCATTCTTTCAACTGTTTATTTTCTTGTCGACCTTGCTCTGGGGTCTCTTGTTGCCTTTGGCAGACATGCTCTCTCTCTGGGATCTCTTCCAATTTTCTATCCGTGCCTGTTTTTTTTCTTGGCCTTACCACTTTACCCGTGTTGGCTGCTTTCAGAGCTGTCAGTGCCGTCCCCATTGTTTGAACGTGGCTTTCTCTGCAGCTTACTGGTTGAATTGCCCGCGCTTTTCACATTTCGGTGGGCTCTTGGACAAAAGCGGCTGCTTTTTGAAAACTTTTTTAAAACTCTTCAAAAAAAAGCAATTTCTTCTTTGTTTTCCTGCGGGTGATTCTGGAGGGCGATCTTTTCTATGTTAACTCTGCGGGTGCTTTTGATGTTGGACTTTGATGTTTTGATCCCGGGATTACCGGTGGCCTCCCAATTTTGTTTTCAAGCTTACAACCTTTGAAGACTTTTGATTGTGAAACAAACTGCAGCAATTTCTGCCTCTGCAGATTCTGCTTCACTCTGCGGGATCTCGTTATTTTCAACTTCAGAGCTCTGGGCAGCCTGTCAGTTTTGTGATTTTGGTTTTTTTTTTGATTTTTCTGTGCTTTTTCTACGATTTTGCTGAGCTCAGCTATGCTGCCTGCAAGCTTTCCTTTAAAACACTGTAGAAACCCTTCCTTTTTTTTTGAATGTCCCGTATTCTGGGAGACTTCTCAACCATTCAGATCTGAGCGCGTTCCTTTTTAAAAAACAATTACATTTAAAGCCACAGCAGGTCTTGCTGTTAGCTCTGCAGAAAAGTCTTTGTTTTTTTAAAACAACATTTTCTTACTATGGACTGCAGGTTTCTTTTTCAACTTTTAACAGTGCCAACCAGTTTTTACAGGTTTTCTCTTGCTTGCAACTATTGCCGCGATTCTTCCATCCTGGCCCGCAACTTTTCTGGCAGGTCGATGTGGGAGATACGCATCGCCGGCCTACACATGCGCCGGGAACGCATGCGCATCTCCCAGAGCCGGCGAACCTTTCGGGTCCCGATTGAATCTCCCAACCCGCCAAGAGTACTTCATTCCGGCGGAGTTTAGAGTAGCTCCCCACGTTCGGGAAACTAGCGGGAGACACCGCCGGAATGAGGGGGGGGGGGGGGGCAATTGCGGCCTCCAGGGAGTCGGGCGGCGAGGGGTGGTGCCCCTGGGCATGGGCACCCTGGCAGTGCCAGCTTGTGCTCCCTGGCACTGCCCAAGGGGCAAAGTGTCCATGCCCAGGGGGCACCTAGGCACTGCCCACCGGGCATCGGGCAGTGCCAATGGGGCGGGGCCTATTGTGGGTGGGGCATAGGGGTGATCGGTGGGGGTGGGGGGTCCCGCTGCCACTCTGCATGGGGATCGGCCTGGGAAGGAGGGAAACCAGCGATTGGGGCTGGCTGGGGGGCAGGGTTGTTTGCTGGGGTGGAGGGAGGGGGGGCCTGCCTCCCGGGGAGGGTGGGTCTGATCCCGGGGGTGGGGTCAGTGGGAGATGGGTCTGCCGGGATTTGGGGGGGTGAGGGGTTCGCCACTGCTGGGGGGGGGGGGGGGCTGGACATCGGGGCGCTCCAAGGCGGGAGGGGTCAGGGCTGGGCCGGGAATTGTTGTGGGGGCCGGAGGGGCAGCACTGCAGCGGTCCCAGGCTGGCCAGCGATTGGGCTGGTCAGCAAACAGGGAGTCTGACAGACCGGGGTCACTGCGCATGTGCAGAGTTCCAGAACTGTCAGACTCTGGCGCGAATAGGCCCCGCCCCCCTAGGTTTTTAATGAGATTCATGATGAGATTGGGACCTCTGCAGTGCACAGAGTGGGGAGATTCGAGTGAGAAGCTGAACTAAGAAAACAGTCAGGATCTAGAACAGCTTTCCCACCAGTAAAATGCTTTTGGGAGAATCGCGGCCAATGTTCCAACCTCTCTAATGGACTAGTCTGTAGGACTGCCATCCATTCTACAATCCAAGTACATTATTTTTTTACTGTAATTATTGTTCATCATTCCGTGAGCTGTGTTGCTCATGTTTTGCCAATTTTTGCTCACCTGTCTAGTGGTCTGGACAGTTCTTGCTCTGCCTCACGCAGGGGTCTTGCAACGTTTCCTCCTGAGTACTCATCTCTCTAGTTAGGCTGCAGATTTTCATCCCTTGTGTTCTTGGTTCATGCATTCAGCTACCACCTTTCTGATTGCCGTTGATAATCCATCACCATGGTACTATCATCATTGCTCATCATCGCCAATCCCGCATCTGACACCGAGGGCAGGATATTCCGGCCGCACTTGCCCCGAGACCGCAAAATCCCACCCGAGGTCAACAGACCTTTGCATGCTCAGTGTCCTGCCCGCTCCAATTCCCGTAGCATGGGGGAGGGGAAAATTCCACCCCAGGTGGTGGTATGGGTTCTTTCAGCTGCGGTGGAGATGACACATTGATGAAACCTTGAGACTTGCATGTCTAAACAGGAACCCTTTATTGATAATCTTTAACTATAGTTCCAAGGTACGGCCATGCATTGGTGCTGCTTCACCATGCAGGCTGGCTGCTTGCTTACAAAGTTCTGTTTATAGACCATTCTCTGAGAGTCTGTTACCATGCGACTGTATACAGGTGGCATAGTTGCACAGTGGTTAGCACTGCTGCTTCACAGAGCCAGCAACCCGGATTCAATTCTGGCCTCGGGTCATTGTCTGTGTGCAGTTTGCACGTTCTCCTCGTGTCTGTGTGGGATTCTTCCAGGTGCTCCATTTTCTTTCCACAGCCCAAAGATGTATGGGTTAGGTTGAATGGCCATGCTAAATTAACCCTAGTGTCAGGGGGATTAGCAGGGTAAATGTGTCGGTTAACGGGAATAGGGACTGGGTGGGATTATGTTCGGTGCAGACTTGATGGGCTGAATGGCCTCCTTCTGCACTGTAGGGATTCTATGATTCTAACTCAAAATAGAGCTGAGAAATCTGTTGGGTAAAGGAAAAGATGAAAGGGGGATTCTATGATCCTATGATTGTATAATTCTATGATTATACTGTGGGTAGTACTATTCTTCAGTCTCTTGTTAAGCCTTGCTCTGCCGAGTATCTTCACATTATTAGGGCATCCGGGGCACATATCCCGACAGATAGGAAAAGGGACGTGGGTATGGAGAATATCATTCAGGGAATGGATACAGAACTAACATTTCCAACATCCAGGTTGAATTAGAACTGCATGAAATAAACCAGTATGTTATTCTGTGGGTTAAAGAAATGGAATGGGAAAGCCTGTGCCATAGATGCAGCTTTGTGGCCATCACCCCAATAACTGGATGTATGAAACATTGGGCGGGATTTTCCTGCCGTGCTTGTCCCAAGGCCGGAAATTCCCACCCAGGTCAATGGATCTTCACATTCTCCGCTGAATTTTCTGTCCCACCCGTTACAATTCCCGTGGCGATGGGATGGGAAAATTTACCCCATTGTTTTTCGAGTTTAAAGTAAGACAGGAAGCTGGATGAAAGTGGTCGATTGACCTGTAGTTGAAAGTGAAACACAAACTGGTTGGGAGGATTCAGCTTATGTGGAGTTTTTTATAAAATGAGGACAGAATTGAATTGAAATAAATCATTTAATAAATGTTGTTTTTCATTGATAGGTCTTGAATGATATTATTCACCTGTTCATCAGCTATCAGTGTGATTTTGAAACATAGTTCAATAAAGTTAGTTTGAGAATTTTATAATGCCAAACCTTTGGCCAGTGCCATTATTCTACTCAAGTCTGAACCCTCGGAACAGTTTGAATGTTCCCTCATGTATTCTGTGGATGTCAGCTCTCATACTGTGAATTGCCTCCTCTGGATCCTTAAAGGATCACTGGTTAAGCTGCTGAATGCCTGAGCCAAATGGTTGGAGTGTGTACGGTGCACACTCAGCCCATTAGGGTCATCACTTGAATTTTAAATGATCCTAAAGCTACTTTTAGGTCCGTGCCAAGGGAAAATATGAGTTGTCCACTCCTATGCAGCATTCGGCATATCTCAAATGCAGCCCATCCCATGAGTTCTATGTCAACCGTACATCCAAAAAGCGTGAAGTTGTGAGTTGTATTTCTCACTCCATGGCTGCTTCCTGGATCAGATGTCAGGTCTTACTTTTTCTGCAAAAGCCATGGAACCCTTAAAAGGATAAGTAGCTTGCAATAAGTGTACTTCAGCTTGTTAAACTGATTTATTCAAACACTAAACCTCTTTATTGAAGCTCTGCCATATGTTTATACATCAAAATCTGAGGCTATTCAACAAACTCACACACATTGATATCATTCAGACACACTGTTGAGTATAAAATCCGTTTTGGCATATGGCAGCATTGAGAAAGGGAGTTCTATTCGATAGGACAAGTACGAGTATATATACCCTGGCATTTCTGAAGTTCAATCCAACCAGAAAGAACACAATGACTTTTTCCAGTTATGCCTATTCCTCTGTTTCTCATACTTGAAAGCTTTTGATTAGGTGTTTAGAGATTACTGTTTTAGTCAAAGTACATTAACGCATAAAAGTCATGGAATAGGAAAAGAATATTCAGGCTGTCAAATCTCATCCTTACAGAAGTCATCCCATTGAAACTGGCTCACCAATTTAATCAGTTTAAAGTTTATTTATTAGTGTCACAAGTAGCCTTACATTAACACACTGCAGTGAAGCTACTGTGAAAATCCTTTAGTTATCACTGGAGCAACGGAGGTTGAGGGGAGACATGATAGAAGTCGACAAGATTATGAGGGGCATGGACAGAATGGATAGTCAGAAGCTTTTTCCCAGAATGGAAGAGTCAATTACTAGGGGGCATAGGTTTAAGGTGCGAGGGGCAAGTTTTAAAAGAGATGTACGAGGCAGATTTTTTACACAGAGAGTGGTGGGTGCCTGGAACTCGTTGCCGGGGGAGGTAGTGGAAGCGGATACGGTAGTGACTTTTAAGGGGCGTCTTGACAAGTACATGAATGAGATGGGAATAGAGGGATATGGCCCCCGGAAGCGTAGGGGGTTTTAGTTAAGTCAGGCAGCATGGTCGGTGCAGGCTTGGAGGGCCGAAGGGCCTGTTCCTGTGCTGTAATTTTCTTTGTTCTTTGTTCTTTATCACATTCGGCGCCTGTTTGGATACACTGAGGAAGAATTTAGCATGGCCAATGCACCTAACCAGCATGTCTTCCAGCCTGTGGGAGGAAGCCAGAGTACCTGGAGAAAACTCACACAGACACATGCAGACTTAGCACATACAGTGACCCAAACTGGGAATCGAACACAGATCCTTGGGCGCTGTGAGGCAGCAGTGCTAACAACTGTGCCACCATGCCACCCTACTGTGCTGCCCCACTTGAGGGCTTAAGATCCATTGCCACATTTCTATAAGACAATGCATTAAATTCAAGCCTAATATGCTTATCCATCTGCTTAAGCCCAGAATAAGATGGCTTCCCCCTTTAATTATTTGGCATGTGTCCAAAAATAGCTCCTTAAGTGATGGCACTCTTAAAGTGTTAAGGCTTTCTGAGTTTTTTCTTGTTTTGCTGTTCATTTTTTGGTACAGGTATCCGTTAATCTTTTTGTTGTCATTTTCGTGGAAATATTTCCATAATTTCTTGGTTTCCTTTTCGCTTAACAGAGGGTAGGTTTTACAAATTCCGTTCTTTCCCCCCGATGTATCGCAGAAATTAATATGCAGAGCTCATGGGACCCATAAGGTGTTCCACTCACTCCCTTTAGTTTTCACACGTAATTTCCCATCCCGTCTTTGGCAAGTTCCCAGCAGCTGCCTGTAGATGTTCTGGAGGAACAGCCTGACTATTAATTAGGTTTTGGCCCTGGGAAATCCCTGCTGAAGAGCGACATGTGGGTGGCCTTTAGATTTTCTAGTCTTCGGTGAGTGTCGCATTTATTTGACTTGGACAGATTGATACGTTTTAGAGCGGGCAGTCGATCAGTTAAAGCACCAGCAACCTTTAAACAAGACTGAAGTGGAGCTTTTAACATTGGGAGAATTAAATATTGATAAATATTTGGATTTGCTTAAAACTGCTGTGAATCCTGAGTTCAGTGCGCATAATATATCCATCTGCGATAACCGAACAGATGACAAAAATAAATAAAACTTGTTTGGCCTCAGTCTTCCCACATATTTGCTCATATCAAGAATTGTGATAAGTAAATCCCCTGCAGAAAAATCAGTAAGAAAATCCAGTAAGTTATGTCAAAATGAACGTCATTACCATTTGTTTCCTCAAGGCTGTTTGTTCATTAGCTGAGTTACTTTTCCTTCTCCCCACCCCATAGGTGCACAGGGGCAGTGAAAACAGCAGCAGAGGTAACAAGCTCATAGTTAATGATCATTGCTGAAGTTCAGCAAAAATAGGCCACTTACTTTACAGTCATTCTATTTCTGGATAATGAAAACACTGAACTTCAAGATTAATTGAAAGGATGGCATCTCGGGAGCATCAAACTTTCAGTGATGCAAGTGAAATATTGTACTGGCAATACCTTGGCTAAAACAAAATTGAACACAATGGATTTGACTCTCTAAGCAAGAAGGTAAATTTTACTCTGGGGGAGTTTCCACAGGAAAGACTGTACATCAGCAAATTGCATTATTATTAACAATGTCCTTACACAAGGTCAACAGCCTGAGCTTATCAGGTGGAAATGCCACGGAAACAATTTGTGGATGTTCTTGCATTTAAAACTATCAGCAAATTCTTTCATTTCCTCCAAAAGTGACAAACATTCAGAACACTAAAGAAGCTAAGGTGACTTGGCTTTACTTGGTCATGAATAATATTTGATAAACTACCTTGCGTTCAAACTTTGCTTAAAATAGTACAATCTGTTTTGCTGGGGCAAATGTTCATCCAGGAAACAAAAAAGGTGAAATGTGTACGTCACTGTTTTACTGCTGAGAATTACCAGTTCAAGATTACGAAAAACAGCTGTGCAGAAGGAGACTAACTTCTCTGCTGTGGAGAAAGTAAGGGGTTATGGGCAAACATAAAGGTTAGTGAAACTTGTAAATTGGAATCCAGGTGGTGGTAGACCTATAAGCATACTTAGACATCTACAAGGGAGTGACAATTCATTTAAACACAGTGGCCAGGATTCTCCCCCAAAAATTCTAAGTGTCGGATTTTTATGAAAATTGGGGTAATTCATGTTGGTTTTTTCAGTGGGGGTTCAGAGAAGAATCTCTCACACTCTGTGCACTGCAGAGGTTACGAGCGCGTTTGTCATTAAAAACCAGGGGGCGGGGCCCATCCCCGCTGGAGAGGCTGTAATCGGCGTGCTGAGCGGGTCACTGCACATGCACAGATCTGTCAGTGTTGAGATTGGCACATGCGCAGTGGCTCCACACTGCCGGCCTCCCGATTGCTGGCCAGCTCGATCGCTGGCCAGCCCCACAACCTCCGCAACGTCAACCCTCCGTACCCCCAACCCCACAATGGCCCGATCACTGGCCCCCCGACCATTCCTGGGCCAGCCCCGAATCGCCCCCCCCCCCAATTGGCACTGCCCCATGCCCCAATGGGCAGTGCCAAGGTGTCCCCGGGCATTGTCACTTTGCTCCTTGGGCAGTGCCAGGGGGCCCAGGCTGACATTGCCAGGATGCCAATGCCGAAGGGAGCACCCCCCTGCTGCCCTGGGAGGGGGGCCCCGATTTCCCCCCCCCCTTCACTCTGTTAGGAGGAGCTATTGTAAACCCCACTGGAGAGAGGCTAGGGAGCCCGGTGGCTTCAGTCCCGGGCCCACTAGTGGCATTTAGAATATATGGAAATAACAATGTTAATGAGTTTGGCACCTCCCTGCCGATTTCCAGCACGGAGCAGACGCTGCCGGAAATCCAGCGCTGAGCGACGTTATTGGGGCGGGAACACATGCGCGAATCCCACACATTGCCCATTGCATGATTCTCCCAGTCTGCTGTGCTAAAAAATCAGTGCAGCGAGATGGGAGAATCACCTCCAGTATCTGTTAACGTAACTAAAAACACAGAAAGGATATTCATCGGATTATTTAACATGACATTCCTTTGTACTTGTATTAACATTTCAGTGGGTATGATGATCCAGCTGCACACATCCCTGTAGAGCAATTGATCGGCTTGTCGACTGCAAAGTATACTTCACACACCTTAAATTCTAGCAGTACCAGTTCAAAAACCTATTGATCTCAGCCTTGAATATACTCAACAACTGAGCCCTCTGGGTTATAAAATTCGAAAGATGGTGAAGTCCAAGATCCTGTGTTGTTTGGACTGTGAAAATATCATTTGTAGAAAGTGTTGCTTAAGTTTGTTTGATGGAGGTGTGGGCTTGTTAACTGCACTGGAGTTCTTTTTTCAGTTAACAAGTGAAGTGAAGGGGCTACACATTTTTAACAATTTAAATGACAGAGTTAGAACTAAGAACAAAGAACAATACAGCACAGGAACAGGCCCTTCAGCCCACAAATCTGTGCTGACACAGATGCCTCTCTAATCTAATATTTCCAGTGCATTGCTTTTCAGGAATTGTAGCTCGTGAGGAACTTTGGGGCGATTCTCCCATCGCGACCCACAAATTTTCTGGCGGATCCAGTTGGAAGAATCACGTGTCGGCCATTTTGCAGGAATGTGCGTCTCCCAGAGTCAGGGAACTGGCACAGTTGGGACCGTGCTGGAAACCGGCGGGAAGAGAGGTAAGTGATTTTAATCTGTTTGAAATATATTTTAAATGTAGTTTAAATGTCGTTATCAGGCCCGGCAGGGGACTTGCCGAGTCCGATAACATCTCCCACCCCACCAGGAGTACTTCACTCCAGCGGGGTTTAGAGTAACTCCCCACTTGTGGGGAACTACCGGGAGACCCCGAGAGAGTGAAAGGGGGGCAATCAGGGCCCCCCCGGGGGTCGGATGGCAGGGGTAGTGCCCCCTGGGCATGGGCATCCTAGCAGTGCCAACCTGTGCTCCCTGGCACTGCCCAAGGGGCAAAGTGCCCATGCTGAGGGGGCACCTTGGCACTGCCCACTGGGCATGGGGCAGTGCCAAAGGGGACCAGGGCCTATTATGAGTGGGGCAGGGGGGCAATTGGTGGGGGTGCGGGGGTCCCACTGCCACTCTGCATGGGGATCGGTCTGGGCTGGAGGGAGGCCAGAGACTGGGGCGGGCTGGGGAGATGGTCTGCCGGGAGGAATCAGCCGGGAGGGGGGGGAATCGCCACTGCCGGGGGGTGGGCTGACATCGGGGCACTCCAGGATGGAGAGGGGTGGGATCGGGGCTGGCCCGGAAATTGTCGTGGGGGTCGCGGTTGGGCTGTTTGGGGGGGGGGAGGGGGGAGCTGGAGGGACAGCATTGCAGGGGTCTTGGGCTGGCTAGTGATCGAGCTGGCCAGCAAACAGGGAGACTGACAGATCGGGGCCACTGCGCATGCGCAGAGTTCCAGAACTGTCAGACTCCAGTGCAAATAGGCCCCACCCCCCTGGATTTTTAATGAGGTTCGCAATTGTGACCTCTGCATTGCACAGAGTGGGAAGATTTGGGTCTGAAAGTTGCACTGAAAAAACAGTCGTGATCTAGCCCAGTTTTCTCACCAATTCAGCGCTTTTGGGAGAATTGCCCCCCTTATTTCTATTCAGTGCCCTTATCTGAGGAAGGATATCCTTGCTATAGAGGGAGTGCAGTGAAGTTTTACCAGACTGTTTCCTGGGATGGCACATCTGTTACATGAGGAGAGTTCAAACCGGTTGGGATTGCATTCACTGGAGTTTAGCAGAATGAGTGGGGATCTCATGGAAACTTATAAAGTTCTAACAGGATTAGTCAGGGTAGATTCAGAAAGAATGTTCCCAATGGTGGGGGAGTCCAGAGGGATCATAGTTTGAGAATAAGAGATGAACCTTCATCTCTGAGGAGAAATTTCTTCACCCAGAGGGTGGTTAATCTGTGGAATTCACCCCCACAGAAAGTAGCTGAGGCCAAAACAGGTGATTTCAAGAAGAAATTAGATATAGCTCTTGGGGCTAAAGGGATCAAGGGGTATGGGGGGAAGGCAGGTTCAGAATATTGAATTCGATGATCAGTCATGATCATAATGAATGGCGGAGCAGGTTCAAAGGCCGAATGGCCTACTCCTGCTTCTAGTTTCTATGTTTCAATGGTTTAGAAAGATGCACTAATCTCAAAGAAATTAATGGAAGATTTGAGTTATCATTTCCTGTTTTGCAATTTACTGTTATTTTCTTGCTAGCACTCCTCCTCTTCCTCCTTCATTCATGTCTCCAGCTTGGGACCCTTCTCTCTTGCCCACTGCTCCATTTCTGTCCTGAGAAATACTTCTACAAACTTTTCCAACACCTGTAATAATTAGAATGCACCTCCCTTTAAGAAGTGCAGTGCTAGCTTCATATGAACCAGTTTGGGGATGAATGCCACCATTATGTAAGTGACGGCACCAAATTTTCATCAGCTACAGGATAACCATGCATTGATATAACCCTGTGCTCTGTATTAGGCTAAATCTAGTTTTTAGCCCTATGTTTAGTTACAATTATTCCTTCCTGTCTTGCGCAAAAGCATAAAAGGAAAGGTGACCCTGGAAATATTGGGGGCGATTCTCCCATCGCAACCTGCAACTTTTCTGGCGGGTTGGGGTGGGAGATGTGCGTCGTCGGCTTTGTTCCGGGATTTGCGCATGTGCCGGGAATGCATGCACATCTCCCAGAGCCGGAGAACAGTCGGAGACCAGTCCACGCTGAAAACTGGCAGGTAAGTAATTTGAATCTTTTAAAAATGTATTTAAAATATATTTTACATTTCATTATCGGGAACTTGCCGGTCTCCATTGAATCTCCCACCCCGTCAGGAATACTTCATTCCAGCAGGGTACAGATTAGCTCCCCACGTTCGGAAAACTAGCGGGAGACCCCGCCGGAATGAAGTGGGGGGGCAACTGGGCGCCTCCGGGGGCTGGGCAGCAGGGTGGTGGGCACCCTGGCAGTGCCAGCCTGTGCCCCCTGGCACTGCCAAAGGGACAAAGTGCCCGTGCCCAGGGGGAACCTTGGCACTGCCCATCGGACATCGGGCAGTGCCAAGGGGGCAGGGCCTATTGTGGGCTGGGCCTAGGCGTGATCATTGGGGTGGGGGGGTCCTGCTGCCACTCTGTATGGTGATCGGTTTGGGATGGAGGGAGGGCAACAATTGGGGCTGGCCAGGGGGGAGGTGGTCTGCCGGGGGGGGAGGGGCCTACCACCCTGGGGTGGTCTGACCCGGGGTGGGGGGGGCGGGGTCAGCTGGGGGGAGAGGGGATTGCCACTGCTGGGTGTGGGGGTGAATGGCTGGACATCGGGGCTCTCCGGGGCGGAGGGTTTCAGGGCTGGCCTGGGAATTGTTGTGGGGGCTGCGATCAGGCTGTGGCGGGGGGAGGGGCGCTGGAGAGGCAGCACTGCAGGGGTCCCGGGCTGGCCAACGATCGAGCTGGCCAGCAAACGGGGAGACTGACAGATCGGGACCACTGCACATGTCAGCCCCTCCCCCCGCTCCCGGGTTTTTAATGATGTTCACGATTGGGACCTCTGCATTGCACAGAGTGCGGAGATTCGAGTGTGAAGTTGAACTGAGGAAACAGTCGGGATCTAGAACAGTTTTCCTGCCAATTCAGTGCTTTTGGGGGAATCGCCCCCATTGAATGCATTTGTGGTCACCTTCCAAAATTCAATAGACTCCGGAGCACTTTCTACAGATTAAAAAATGTAATCCCACTATCTAAAAAGGGAGGAAGAGAGAAAAGGAAGAAATATAGGCCAGTTAGCCTGACAGCAGTAATGGGGAAGATGCAGGAGTCTATTATAAAAATGTGATAACAGAACATTTGGAAAGCATTGGACAAAGCCAGCATGGGTTTATGAAAAGCAAATCATGCTTAGCAAATACACTGGAATTGTTTGAGTATGTAACTAGTAGAATAGATAAGGGAGAACCAGTGGATGTGGTGTATTTGGCCTTTCAGTAGATCTCTCATAAGAAGTTAGTGGGCAAAATTAAAGCACATGGGATAGGGGGTAATGTATTGGCATGGATTGAGAATTGGTTGACAGACAAAAAGCAGAGTGGGAATGTGTGGATGTTTTTCTGAGTGGCAAGCAGTGACTAGTGGGATACTGCAGGGATCAATGCTTGGGCTCCAGCTGTTCACAATACATGTAAATGACCTGGATGAGGGAACCAAATGTAACATTACTGAGTTTGCTGATGTCACAAAACTGGGTGGAATTGTGAGTTGTGAGGAGGATACAAAGAGGCTTTAAAGTGACTTAGGCAAGTTGAGTGAGTGGGCAAACACATGGTAGATGTAGCACAATGTGGCTAAATGTGAAGTTATACATTCTGGTGTGAAAATTTGAAAAAGAGTATTATTCAAGTGGTGATATATTGGGAAGTGTGGATGTACAAAGGGATATGGGTGTCCTTGTACAACAGTCAATGAAAGTGGAGAGGCAGGTGCAATTAGGAAGGCAAATTAGGAGGCAGCAAGCAATTAGGAAGGCAAATGGTATGTTGGCCTTCATTGAATTTAAGTTCAGAAGTAGGGATGTCTTACTGCAATTATACAGGGTATTGGTGAGACTGCACCTGGACCGTTGCATACAGTTTTGGTCTCCCAACCTAAGAAATGATATACTTGCCATAGAGGTAGTGCAGTGGGGGTTCAATAGGCTGATACCAGGGTTGGCAGGACTGTCCTATGAAGAGAGATTGGTTTGACTGGGCCTGTATTCACTGGAATTTAAAAGGATGAGAGGAGATCTATTTGAAACGCAAAACAAATCTGACAGGGCTGGATAGACTAGATCCAAGGAGGATGTTTTACCTGGTTGGGGAATTTAGAATCAGGGGGCATAGTCTCAGGATATGAGGGGTAGACCTTTTAGAACTGAGATGAGGATAAATGTCTTCACTCAAAGGGAGGTGAACCTGTGGAATTCTCTACCACAGGAGGCTGTGGGGCCAAGTCACTGAATGTATTCAGGAAAGAGATTGATTTTTAAAAGATTTTAATAGCATCAAGAGGTATAGGGAGAAAAATGGGAATATGGCATTACAATCGAGGATCAACCATGAACATATTGAATGGTGGAGCAGGCTCGGAGGGCCGAATGACCTACTCCTGCTCTTAGTTTCTATCTTTCCATGTTCCTGAGCGTAGGGATAGCTGTTCCCAAAGAATGGGTTTGGTTCGGAATTAAATGTGAAGTGATGTGGAATTTGAATTTAACATGTTGACCAGAACCAATTCTGTAAAATTACACAGAGGTGATACGTAAGAAGTGAGAGAAAATTTTCATGCCGTCAGTTTGATTGTGATTCAATCTTGTGGTTCTGAATGTAAAAGCCTTGTGCCTGTGCCAATTTGTTAAGTTTGCATTTATTTAGGAAGCTATTCCCCTTTTCCTTAGACTACGTTTTTGCCGCACACAGCATTTCCAGGAGGGAAGACAACCTGGTCGTATATCACTGCTAATGCTGTTACTGAACCACAGTAATTCATAAGCCTAAAGATTGATTTGGCCATTTAAATTTGTTTCCATCTGTTAATAGCACATAACAAGTGTGCCATTCCAAAGATGGTAATTTAATGTGTACCAGAGAGTGCTTTAAAGTACTGCATAATAGTGCACTAAGGTATTCTGCTGCTTTTATCCTTGCTTCAGTCTGTGTAAGTAAATGATGCCTTGATATTCTAATTCATTTGAAAGAACAAAATCTTAATTAAAATCACACACTGTCACATTATCATCCTGGTTTAACACGGCACAGTTGGAATCGAGTAATACAAGGTGGAAAACACTTGTGATTATCTATTACAATTTGAACATTGCAACTATTGGAAAAGTTAGGCTCCCAGCCTAAACCTGTGGAATCTTGTGGCTTTATTCACTGAGCAAGTGTCTTGAATATTAAACTGTCACATTTGCTTAGGTTGACATTTAAACTCTTGACGATATTTCCTAAATTAATGGTAAATAAAAACTGAGTGAAATATAGTGGAAAAATATCACTATTTCCTGGCAGTCTTTCAACCGTGTGTACAATCCTAACTCTTAAGGGTTGTGGGTTTTAAACAAAAAGAAAGACGTAGTTTGCACATGTAGATTCGAACTAACACAGGACAGATTTATTGAAAGAGATACTCTGCACAGAAAAGAAAATGAAATGGAGGGAGGAGCTGGTGAAACACACCAATGATATCACCATCAAATAATGTGATCAGCTCTTAATATGATCATGCAACCGCTTAAATATATAACACCATACATTCAAAGTTATAGCTGCAAAGCTACAAAACTGAAAGTACTATCTTTATAATTGCACTTTATATTTAAGAAAACAAAATAATGTGGTGAACTTATAATTTATTTTCTTTCAATGAAATGGAAATGCCATGCATTTTGCGAGGGATAAATATTACTGCACTTCTATTTGCAGACCTAATTTCACCTTTGTTTGGTCTCTGCCCTTTAATCCATATCTATTAGTTTTGTTGAATTACAAACTGATCCAATCAACCTCTGTATATTTCTCTGAAATCAGCATCAACCTACAGTCCTTCCACAATTACTAATTCAAAATACAAAGTTATTATGGCTTCTTTATCTAGTTCCGCTATACTTACACGTTATACAACAAAGAATGAGTATAAAGAGATAGACAGGAGAAGGGAGAGAATTCCAGAACCTGGGATCTAGGCAACTGAAGGCACAGACACCTTTAGAAATTCACTGGAGGCCAGAATTTGATGAATCTGATCTCAGAGGGTTTTGACATGCAGAAGATTATGGAGATAGGGAGGGGCAAAAGCATGGAAGGATTTGAAAATGAGGAGGAGAATTTTAAAATCAAGACGTTGCTTGACTGGGAGCCAACATGGGTTAGTATATAAAATATATAAGCATCCTTCCCACAGCTTATCCATCCCCTTCAAAATTTTGAACTTCATTTTTTTTTCAAATGCTAAAAATATCCCAGTTCATTCACAATAACAGCTTGCAATTAAGGAGCCTTTTTCACCCCAATGCATTATGTAGATGAACAAAAGTAGAACGGATTGTGATCCAGGAAGGGAGAGATTTCAGAATATTATTATAAAATAGCAGTGATTTCTTTGGTGACTGGGAAATTAACTAGAAGGTATTAACCTGTAAGGACGAAGGATAAGTATGGGAAGTTTTGGGACCTTGGATAACGAGAGATGTTGTGAGCCTAGTCAAAGAGAAAAAGGAAGCATTTGTCAAAGCTAGGAGGCTGGGAACACACAAAGTAAGTGTAGAATACAAGGAAAGTAGAAAGAAACTTAATCAAGGTGTAAGGAGGGCTAAAAGAAGTCATGAAAAGTAATTGGCCAGCAGAATTAAAGAAAATCCCAAGGCTTTTTGTACATATATAAAGAGAAAGAGGGCAGCCAGGGAAAGGGTTGGCACACTCAAGAACAAGGGAGGGAATCTATGCGTGGAGCCAGAGGAAATAGGTGAGATATTAAATGAGTACTTTGCGTCAGTATTCACCAAAGAGGAGGACTTGGTGGATGATGAGTCTGGGAAAGGATGTGTAGATAGTTTGAGTCATGTTGAGATCAAAAAGGAGGAGGGAGTGGGGAATTAAGGTAGATAATTCCCATGGCCTGATGGGATATACCCAGAATACTGAAAGAAGCAAGGGAGGAAATTGCTGGGGCCTTGAGAGAAATCTTTGTATCTTCATTGGCAACAGGGGAGGTCCCAGAGGATTGGAGAATAACCAATGTTGTTCCTTTGTTTAAGAAGGGTAGCAAGAATAATCCAGGTAATTACAGGCCGGTGAGCCTTACATCAGTGTTAGGGAGATTATTGGATAGGATTCTTCGAGACAGGATTTACTCCCACTTGGAAATAAGTGGACGTATGAGCAAGAGGCAACATGGTTTTGTGAAGGTGAGGTCGTGCCTCACTATCTTGATCGGGTTTTTCGAGGAAGTGACGAAGATGATTGATGAGGGTAGGGCAGTGGATTTTGTCTATATGGACTTTAGTAAGGCCTTTGACAAGGTCCCTTATAGCAGACTGGTGCAGGAGGTGAAGTTGCATGAGATCAGAGGTGAGCTGGCAAGATGGATACAGAACTGGCTCGGTCATAGTAGACAGAGGGTAGCAGTGGAAGGGTGCATTTCTGAACGGAGAGCTGTGACAAGTGATGTTCCTCAGGGATCAGTGCTGGGACCTTTACTGTTTTTCAGAATATAAATGATTTGAAGGAAAATGTAACTGCTTTGATTAGTAAGTTTGCGGACGGCACAAAGGTTGGTGGATTTGCGGATAGCGATGAGGACCATCAGAGGATACAGCAGGATATAGATCGAGTGGAGACTTAGGCGGAGAGATGGCAGATGGAGTTTACTCTGGACAAATGTGAGGTAATGCATTTTGGAAAGTCTAATACAGATAGGAAATATACAGTAAATGGCAGCACCCTTAAGAATATTGATAGGCAGAGGGTGTACAGGTACATAGCTCACAAAGTGGCAACGCAGGTGGAGAAGGTAGTCAAGAAGGCATACAGCATGCTTGCCTTCATCGGCCAGGGTATTGAGTTTAAAAATTGGCTGGTCATGTTGGAGCTTTATAGAACCTTAGTTAGGCCGCACTTGGAATATAGTGTTCAATTCTGGTCACCACACTATTAGAAGGATGGGGAGGCTCTGGAGAGGGTACAGAAAAGATTTACCAGAATGTTGCTTGGTATGGAGGGCATTAGCTATGAGGAGAGGTTTGGGAAACTTGGTTTGTTCTCACTGGAATGACAAAGGTTGAGGGGAGACCTGATAGAAGTCTACAAGATTATGAGGGGCACGGACAGAATGGATAGTCAGAAGCTTTTTCCCAGGCTGGAAGAGTCAATTACTAGGGGGCATAGGTTTAAAGTGCGAGGGGCAAGATTTAAAGGAGATGTACGAGGCAAGTTTGTTTACACAGAGGGTGGTGGGTGCCTGGAACTCACTGCCGGGGGAAGGAGTGGAAGCAGATACAATAGTGACTTTTAAAGGCCGTCTTGACAAACACATGAATAGGATGGGAATGGAGGGATATAGTCCCCGGAAGGGTAGGATGTTTTAGTTCTGTTGGACAGCATGGTCGGTGCAGGCTTGGAGGGCTGAAGGGCCTGTTCCTGTGCTGCAATTTTCTTTGTTCTTTGTACTTAGAATTATCAAAGTTCAGTAACCATAATAACAAAAGGTTTATCACAACCTGAAATTCTGAAGATTGCAGCAGAGACTGGGGAAAAATAGCTTCTTAAGATAAGATGAGAATACAAGAGGCAGGGGATCCTCCTGTTACCTAGAATAACTATAATGTATTTCACCCTGTATTGTTAACTTGAAAATATTCATGGGTGGGATTCTCTGGCCGCTCTTGCCCTAAAACTGCAGAATCCCGTCCGAGGTCAATGGACCTTTGCGTGGTCCGCACCGCTACGATTCCTGTGGCAGGCAGGACAGGAGAATTCCCCCCATTTACACATTTATTTCATCTGTGAATTAAGAATTGCTAACTCCCGTAACAGTTAACCTTAATCTTGTTAAGAAAGCAGTATTTTCGTCCTTTTGTTCAAGGCAATGTTAAGTGATCTTTGCTGTGTTTTTAATATACAACAATTTAGTTGAAGCAATAATAAGTGACATTCAGTAGCATCTTAAATTATTTGAACTAGGAGAAAGACCGAGCCGGCTGTCTTTCAGATATACTGGAAACATAAGGAAAATACATTTGTAGCAGATGGGATGTCTTGCATTGAATCTTATCCAAACATTATTGGGATTAAATTGGATATACCCTCCAAAAGAAACACACACAGGGATCACAGTGCAAACTTGTGCCCATTCAATGTGATGCAGGCAATAAACCAACTTCCAGTTGGCTGCTCATTTTGATGACTAATGTGTGCAGCCAGTGCTAACCAAGCTGTTCATTACTACATCCATCAAGAGAGGCTCCAAAATCATAACTTGCTAGCGTCAGTTAGGCTAAGCTGCACGGTGGCACAGTGGTTAGCACTGCTGCCTCACAGTGCCAGGGACCCAGGTTCAATTCTGGCGTTGGGTGACTATTTGTGTGGGGTTTGCACGTTCTCACCATGTCTGCGTGGGTTTCCTCTGGGTGCTCCGGTTTCTTCCCATTGCTGGAAGTCAAACCCCGAGGACCTGGACACAGTGCTGCCTGGGGCCTTGGATAGTGATGGTGGAGGCTCCAGCTTCCTTCTAGCACATGGATGATCAGGAATCTCTCCCACTCTTACCACCTGCCATTGGTGCATGTTGGAACGACTTACAAGTTGATACTTTTGATCATGCTACGAATGGACCTTCCTTGGCCATCAAGTTTGGAGTGGGATTCGAACATAGAATTTCTGGCTCTGTGGCAAGGTCCTTGAAACAATCTCTGGTTTAATTAACCCCTGTCTCAGCAAAGAATTTCTAAACAGATAACAGAGCAGTTCCCTACCTTCAGTCTCTTATTTCCCTCACCTGTGAAGTGTGTTCACGCGTTAATTAATTTGATCTTCCATATTTTGTGGGGATTTAAATTGAAAACAGCTAATGTAGCTGTAATGTATTCGGTCTTGGTAAGCAGACCAGATAATGAAATGAATCAGAGCCAAAAACTTGTTATAAAACAAAAATGCAAATACTAGGGGGAGATATTTCCAAAATGATGCAGGACCACTATCAGGGGTTGTTTACAGGTTGATCACAAGACAAAAAAAAACATTATATTTACAACACAGTAGTAGGCCATTCAATCCAACAGATCCATGCTAGTGTTTATACATGACATGAGCCTCCTGCCACTCTTCATCTATTCCATTAACAAATCCATCCATTCCTTTCTCCCTAATGTATTAGCCTAACTTCCCCTTAAATGCATCTATACTAGCCACCTCAACTACACTCATAGCAGTGAGTTACTCATTAAAAGGTATATTCCAACCCCCGAAATATCATTGTATTTATTTTAATAAGTGTTTTGGGTAAATTTTACAACTAAATGCACATGCACTCAATCCACCACAATACGGAAGTTGTGCTACTTCTTACAAGATATCACAGTCTACAATATCCTTGCAGTTGTGATTGGAGCTTAGTTCAGACTTTGAAGGGTGAATTTTGTCATTCCTGTTCCATGGGAATCGTAACGGGCGAGGGGCGGACCATGGAAAGGTCCGTTGACCTTGGTGGGATTTTCCAGTTTTGGGCCGAGTGCGGCCGGAATATCCTGCCCTGAGTGCTGTATTTTTCTCTTGGAATGGTCTATGTTTGTTCTTTCTGTGCTTACTTCCCACTCCCTTGTATCACCTTGTCATGCTAACAGCTGGTCAGTTCCTGCAGCTGTGATTAGCGCTCTGGTACCACTGCAACATCTGTGCACCGGTGGTACCTGTGGGAAGCCATGTTAAGAACAGTTGCAGCCATTTGACAAATAGAAATGTTAATGTTGGGATTTCACTGATTGCATATTTAAGGAAGAGGGAAATGTATTCATGTTGAATCCCGATCTTCTGCAAAATCTGAAAGTAGGGAGGCAAAGGGGAATTTTAAACATTTGCAATATATTCCTCTCAAATTTTTCATTTTGTTCCAACTATCTTTATTTTCACCATATCAGTTTCTCAGCACCAATGGAGCATGCAATTGTAATTCACTGTTTTCTCCTTGTTGCACTTTGATATTTCTATCAAAACACGCCAGACTATATGTTAAAAATTGCCACTCTCAGTGCTTTCATGGAGGAGAAGATAAAACAACAGTCCTCCAATCCTTGGACTTCGATGTTCCACATTGTTGTCTTTAATCATTGGTAAATTGGTTCAGAGCACTTAGAGCAGACTGATCTCCATACCCTATTGTCCACTCTAATTTCTTGTCCAGCAAGGCCAAGAGGCAGGAATGCCATCTTATAAATTTTACTTCATAACCGCTAAACATCTTTACTGGTCTTCACCTCTTTTCCTTTGTCTCTCTACATTTTTCTCTTTTTAAATTATTCATATCAAACATATCTGCGCGTGAGAATTATTTGTTATTAAAACATGGCTAACAATGATCTGCAATGATTATATAAAGCTAAAAGTGACTGTTGCCAATATGAATGGACAATACTTTAGCACGTTTGTGTAATATTCCTCCCTCCGATATTTTACTCCCTTACTAAATTGGTTAACACTGCTGTTAAATTGACAGAGAAATATAATAAAAATCCATTCAGCATTCACCTGCTGATATCCCCAACAGGCTTTTTTCTCTATCTCAGTTCATTTTCTCTCCTGTTTCAGTTCCAGTTGTCCAGTGTTCTGCTTATGCACTGCTGTCATTGGCTTTTCCAACTCCATTACAGTTCAGACACATGGGATCAGGACTACTGATTGTGTGAAGAATAGATGTTAGTGTGGAGTGCTTGGGCTGAACAAACGATTTCTATCTTGTTATTTCCATGTAATTTTCTGTAACTTCCAGACCAACCATTTGCTTTTCCAATTTTCTTCCTCTCCCCTTAACTTAATTTGGGCTCCGCTTAACTTCAATCGGGACTCTTCACTCAGGGATGTTTGTCCGCATGGGATATTGACAGCTTAAAAATGAATTTTCCAAAGTTCACTATCTCTGTCGTAGATGCAAATACATTCTCAGTCCTTCCATATTGGACATTATGATAGTCGGGTGAATGATTATGTAGGTCATCCCCATTGCTTAAAGTAGTCATGGTCCATATCAGATGCTTTCCTCTGGGACCAAACTGTGACAGGAGGTTGGTGCAAATGGATATCCTCATGTTCCTATACCTGGCCACTCTCATTTATTGTGGAGACTAATTATTTCTTTTGAATGCTGCAAAGATAAATAAGGCCTTGCTGGATCTTTCAGCCCAAGAGTCCGAGTATCACTATCTGTTTGTGCTTTATACAGTCATTCTTTGGATATTGGGTAAGGTGATTATTGGGCGAGGTGGTAGGTGAGTCAGTAGATCTCTGTAATTTCTTCCCGAGCCTCCCACAAGATCCGAGGATGCACTTGATCAGGGAGGAGAAATATTCATTAAAAATCTCCCATCCCCTGTGTAGGCAGATCCAGTTGGATGGTACTCGGATAACCAGGCCAGGTAAGAGGAGATAGTCTGGTCTGGTTGGGGGATGGTCATGTCTGTTCTGTGGGTAGTTGGGAGGTCAGGGTAAATCAGATTCAGTCAGGGGTGAAGTAGTTTGGGGCTTGGGTGTAGTCAGGATGGATTGAGGTGGTAGTTTATTTTTTTATTCATGGGATGTGAGTGTTGCTGGCTGGACCAGCATTTATGCCCATCTCTGAGGGCATTTAAGTGTCAACCACATTGCTGTGGATCTGGAGTCAAGTTAGGCCAGGCCAGGAAAGGACAGCATATCTCAATCCCGAGAGGATATTAGTGAACCAAATGGGTTTTTATGACAATGGTTTCATAGTCATCATTAGATTTCGATTTCCAGATTTTATTGAATTCAAATTTCACCTTCTGTCATGGGGAGATTCGAACCTGGTTCCCCAGAGTATTGCCCTGGTTCCCTGGATTACCTGTTCAGCAACAATGCCATTATGCCACTACCTCCCAATAGTCAGGTCAGGTCAGGGCTTGTCGGATTGGGTCAATGGGTTAGCTGAGTATTTGTGAGGGTAGTCAGGTGTAGTTGGGTCGGGTAGTATGGGGGGGCTAGTAGTCAATTGGCTGGGCTGATAGTTTGGAGGGGATGGTGTTGATTTAGGGGTCAGTTGCACAGTTACCCAGGTTTTAGACCAGGTTTTAATTGGTCTAAGATTTCCTTGATAACTACACAAGGAAATACTATGGAATTGTCCGAGTTCTCCAATTCTAGCTCAGATTTCAAGACTTTGTGAAGTGTCCCAGGGAGTAGGGAAATTGCCCATTGGAAGTTTGAACTTCCAAGGCAACTCCCACATAAGCTGGCAAATCACGACTTCCACAGATTCCTGACTCGAATCTTCTGTCATGTAACATCTGGTCTCTGATATTAATAACATGAATCTGAAACGTCTGGACCACAAGATGTTTCTGTTGTCGGTACCAGAACTTAGAACAAAGAAAGGACAAAGTACAGCACAGGAACAGACCCTTCAGCCCTCCAAGTCCATGCTGATCATGATGCCCTAACTAAACTAAAAAAACCTTTCTGCCCTTACTCAGTCTGTATCCCTCCATTCCTTCCCTATTCATGTACCCATCCAGATGCCTCTTAAATGTTGCTATTGTGCCTGATTCCACCACCTCCTCTGGTAGCACATTCCAGGCACCCACCACACTCTGCGTGAAAAACTTTCTCTGCACATCTTCCTTAAACTTTCCCCCGCTCACCTTGAACCTGTGCCCCCTTGTAATTGACACTTCCACCCTTGGAAACATGAAACTGATTCTCCAAACACTGTCACTCAATTCTTACTTGGCAAACAATCTTCCTACATAGTAACTTAAAGGATCCAAACAAACTCATATATATGACATCTAAGTGCAAACAATTTCGAAGTTTATCCAGGATCAACTTATTTCTTGTAAATCTTGCCCACTCACAATTTCATATTATTTAAGTCGTAAAGTTAATAATTTATTCATATTAAATTGACCCCTTGCTAAAGTTCAAATGCTTCACTCTATTTCAAATTTTATGTTTCAAAATTATTAAGTGGGTTTCCCATTTAATCTCATTGCCATCTAAATTTTCACCAGGAAATTTACATAAATCAAAGTAAATTAACACTAACCTCATCATATTCTCAGCCAAGCTGCTACATGAATGCTTTATCTGCACATCATTCCATCGAGGACCATGTTTTATTAATGAATAACAGCAGTACATACAAAGTTTAGAGTAAAAATGATTTAATATTCAACCCTTAAGTACCAAACATCCTTTGCAGCCATCTATCATCTAAAACTTTGTTTTCTTTCTATGTTTTAAATCAGAAATACAGAAATGTTACAGCACAGAAGGAGACCATTCAGCCCATTGTGCCTGCATCGGCTGTCCGAGTGAACAACTAACTTAGTGCCATTCTTCCGCTTTATCCCTGTAACCCTGCACTTTCTTCCTTTTTAAGCAACTGTTGAATTAACTTTTGAAAGCTTCGGTTGAACCTGCCTCCACCACCTTCTCAGCCAGTACATTCCACACCTTAATTGTTCATAGAATGAACAAGATTTTCCTTATTTCACTTTTGCTTCTTCCACCAATTAATTTAAATCTATACATATTGATTCTTGGTCCCTTCAAGAGGGTCCCTACTCTGACCAAACCCCTTATGATTTTGAATACAAAGAACAAAGAAAATTACAGCACAGGAACAGGCCCTTCGGCCCTCCAAGCCTGCACTGACCATGCCAAATACTTCTGTCAAATCTCCTTTCATCCTTCTTTTCTCTAAAGAAATAAATAAAACAAGTCTAACTTCTCCAACTATCTTCATAACTGAAGATTTCACCCCAGAATCATTCACGTGGATGTTTTCTGCACTCTCTCCAATGTCTTCACATTCTTGCTAAAACAGGATGCAATACTCCAGCTGAAGCTAAACTAGTGTCCTATACAAGTTCAATGTACTGTAACCTCCTTCCTCATATACTCTAATCCCCTAGTAATAAAGCCTAAAATATTGTATGCTTTACTAACTGCTCTCTCAACCTGTCCTTCAGCCTTTAATGAGTTATGCACGCATACACTCAGGTATCTCTCCGCTCCTGCACCCCCTCCAGAATTGTACCCATTGTTTTATATTATCTCACCATGCTCTTTCTACTAAAGTGAATCACTTCACATTTCTCCGCATTGAACTTCATTGATTTGCCACCTGTCCTTAATTAACCCACATTTGTCCATGTGACTATTACTTCTAAAGCAGAAATGAGGAGAATTTTTTCTGTCAGCGCATTGTGGGTGTCACGGTGTCACAGTGGTTAGCACTGGCTGCCTACAGCACCAGGGACCTGGGTTCAATTCCAGCCTTGGGTGACTTCTATCTGAAGTTTTCACGTTCTCCCCGTGTCTGTGTAGGTTTCCTTTGAGTGCTCCGGTTTCCTCCCAAAAGTCCAAAGATGAGCAGGTTAGGTGGATTAGCTGTGCTAAATTGCCCCTAAGTGTCAGGGAGACTAGCAGGGTAAATATGTGGGGTTATAAGACCTGGGTGGGATTGTTGTCGGTGCAGGCTGAATGGCCTCCTTTTGCACTGTAGGGATTCTATGATTCCATGATATAACTACATACAGATCGGGGAAAGATGGGTAACTGGTGGAAAGTTACCCAGTAAATTTCACGTGTCCCTCCATCTTTGAACAGGGGGAGCATAAAATCTAGCCCATCAACTCTACTTCTCCCTCCACAGATGCTGCTTGACTTGCTGAGTGTTTTCCAACGTGTTCTGATTTTGAATCAGAGTTGAGGTGAACATGATCGAGAGGGATAGGAGATTTTAAATTCACAAAGGCAATTTGAACTGCAATCAAGAGAGGAAACCAGTGTTTAACTATCAAAGCACTGGAGGAACAGAATGCATTAATCTCAATGATCGGCTAGCACCTCTCAGCTAGAGATTCATAGGCATTCTCAGCACAGAGCATGGTGTAATGAGACCACACATTGGGAATTCACCATGCACCACATAAATAAATATACATTCATTTTAATAGAGAGGAAATCCGGCAGGGTGCTGTCCTCTCGGCCTAAGTTCTCGATACATACTTTTGTCGCTTGAAATCTATTGCAATAAATTCAAATCCCAAGATCACGACTTCCAATCCTTCCGCTGAAATTCAACTGTTAATCCCCTTTCCAATTTTTTCGCATTGCGACTCGCTCTTCTTTGCAAAATGGGCAAATAAAGGCTTATGCTGGAGAATATAATTCAGTGGGTGCTAGAAATCCTCTTGTACTGCAACCAAATGGATTACTTTAATATGCGTGTCTAGACAGAGAACATTAGCACTATTCAGTATGGTAATCAAGGAGAATAAAGCATGCCTCTCAGGGGCTAGTGCTCCAATTTTCCAGTAATAATGTATTTAGTCAAATTCACAGTTATATATTTTAAGCAACATCCCAGATTCCTCCATCACTATTAAAGCAAAATGGCGCAGATGCTGGAGATCTGAAATAAAAATAGAAAAACCTGAAAACATACAACAGGTCTGTCACAGTCTGTGGAGACAATGGGTATATTTCCATTTACAGGCAAACACAGGAAGGTATTCCTTTCTCTTTTTGGTATCAAACCTTTCCAAGGTTACTTCCAACTGGGGCCTTCCGATTGCTGAAATCATCTATAGCCAAAAGGCTCTGATGTGTAGGTCTAATGTGTTGTGGACACCTTAGATCAGGGATTATGATGATTAAGACAGAACAACATTTCCCAGGCTTGGATGGGTGTGTATCAAGTAGGAGGGCAGAAGGAGCCAACAATTTTTGCCATTTAAGTGCCAACTCTCTTAACCTGACTCCCAGACTCAGGTTACCGAATTCAAAACAAAGACAGTACAGTAGGACTGATTTTTAAAAAAATTGCACTATGTAGTGCCTTTCACAACAATCAGACATCCCAAACTGTGTTATAATGAAGTGCAGCCACAGTTGCAATGTTGCAAACAGGGTAGCTAATCTGTACATTTTATATATGGGGAAAGAGGGGCTGCCGTGGAACCAGGACTGAGGTTAGATAGGTATGATCCATTTAAACATCACTGCACTGGAGGGATTCGCCTGGAAGGTCAGCTGATAAGAATGCTCCAGCTGGAATGATAAAGAACTGAGCAAAAATACATTTGTGGACATGAAAGAGAAAATTGTGTTGGACAGAATGTTTGTGTTGAATTTTATTTTATCCAAAGGTTATGTTTTAGTCGGTGGGGAAGATAGAGAAGAATTTAGGCAAATTAAAAAGTAGTATATATGTATGGTTTATATGGTATCAGTACATATTAAATATATGTGTATATTAGTATATTAGCATGTGATATTAGTATATATAGTATAGTAAATTATTTTTAATTAAAGAAAACTTTGAAAAAAGCATATTCTTTTCAACTCATGGATAATTGAAACATTTTCCCATAAAATGATATCAAACCATTGTGTCACATGAAGAATACCCCCATGTAATCCTGAGGAGTCGTGTTTTAAAAACAGGCACATCCCAGGAGCAGCACGGGGACACAGCGGCTAGCACTGCTGCCTCACAGCACCAGGGACCCGGGTTCAATTCCGACATCGGGTGACTGTCTATGTCGAGTTTGCACATTCTCCCTGTGTCTGCGTGGGTTTCCTCTGGGTGCTCCGCTTTCTTCCCACACTCAAAGATGTGCAGGTTAGGTTATTGTCCATGGGGAATTGTCCCTTAGCGTCAGGGGATTAGCAGGGTAAATCCGTGGGATTACAGGGATAGGGCCTGGGTGGGATTGCTGTCAGCGCAGGCTCGATGGGCCGAATGGTCTCCTTCTGCACTGTAGGGATTCTATGATTCAGCTCTAACAAAGCAGCATGGTGTTGAAAGAAAATGGTTTTGACAGAAGGAAGTATCTGCTAAAATAACGAGAAACATTAATTTCCACATTCTCTTTTGTATCTATCTTCCCTTCTCCCTCCCATCCCTAGCTCCTAACGTTTTAATTCCCTTACATCACTTATGTATTGCACATTGCTGTGAAGCACACACATTCTGCATCCCCATTGTAATGTGTGCAGCCCCTGGGTCCCCAAAATATCTTTGTACTGCAATTTAATATTTTAAATGTAATTCATACTTATTCCTGAATAGTTGCAATACTGTAAATTAAAGTTAGACTTGTGCCGATCCTTACAAATTTTAGATGATATCTGGTGCAGAAAAGGTGCATTTTAAAAAGAGTAAAATCTGAAGAAATATTCCAAAAATCAGAAGTTCCAGATTTTACCAAAGAGCGACTGCAGTTTTTCTTTTTTTCCCTGTGGTTCCTGGAATTACAATGAATCAAATGTTTGTTTCTACTATATGTCAGAAGACTCCATGCCAACAAATTGTAAACCAGTGCATCGCTTCCATGACAGTGCTCTGCTGAGAGGCATGGACAATATTCCTACTTCTGTTTTGCATTTTCCTCTCCTGCAATCGCACAAGGGTCTAATGTAAATAAGACCCTTACTGAACAAATTCACTCAGAGCATTGAGAAGAACTCTCAGAAGACAGATTCTGCTCCTGCTGCATATGTTTGCAGGCTTGACTGACAGATCAATGCAAAAAAATGTCCATCATATTTCTTCTAACAGAATGGCCAGGGAGCTTGTTAAAGGCCTTAACCTTGAATACTGTCTGTTTTGCTCAAGGGTTTTTCTGCTTCTGTACATGGGTCAAGATGATAGAAAGAAGCTCACAGCTGCCATCTCTGGTGGTGCCTGGTAATTTCGCTGACCACTGACCTGTAACTTTATTTAGTTGTCAACACATCTGCAGCTGAAATGCAGCTGTGCATAAACAGATGGTGTGATACCATGGAGCTCCTTCAGTGACTTATTTGATTTTTCATTGCACTACCAAATCCTGCGCGGATCAGCTGGCGGGGGTATTCGCAGACATCTTCAACCTCTCTTTACAACAATCTGAGGTCCCTACCTGCTTCAAGAAGCTGACCATCATCCCGGTACCAAAGAAAGGCCAGCAGTGTGCCTTAATGACTATCATCCGGTGGCTCTGACATCCTTCATTATGAAGTGCTTCGAAAGGTCAGTCATGGCACAAATCAATTCTTGCCTCCCAGACTGCCTGGATCCACTACAGTTTGCCGATCGTGGCAACAGGTCCACAGCAGACGCCATCTCCCTGACCCTACACTGAACCCTGGAACACCTAGGTAACAAAGACATCTATGTCAGACTCATATTCATCTGAGAATTCTGGCCACTGTTTGCTGTGATCCGGCACAGCAGTTGATTCAATGGCTTTTGCCTTGTAGGGAAAATGGCCAGTTTTTAATAGAGAAATCTCTGACTCTGGTTCCCCAGCCACCACCAATGTATTTGCACCATTATCTGTAATGTGAACAGAAGGAACATCTATGAGTCCATTAATACATTAGTCAATTCACAACTAACTTCATGACGTACAAAACTCATTCTTCGTGCAACACCATTGAGCCAATCATGTTAAATGCTCCACAAATCAGAAAAGGATAGGAAGTCTTTGAAAATAGCATCTAATGGACATCTCCTTCCAATTTGACTGGTGCATTGTGCACTATACACTGTATCAATGCAAGTCATCGTTTGTTGCTCAATTGTGATGCTGCCCCTATCAGTCGAATTGCGGACATACATTTTTTAATTACCTTCTACATGAAAGTTAAATGGACAATATCTTAGGGCAACCTTTCAGGGAGGATAGCGTGAAACGATGGCTCAGATTTTATGGTCAGCAGCAAACAAGTGATGCCAGCTTTTCAGTACACCTACACTTACACCGAGTTTTTCTCTGTGCTTTTGCACTGTGACTTGCAGTACTTAGGAATGGTGTTGCTGAAACTGAATAAAGAGAGAATGTTTCCTCTCATGGGGAACAGTATAACTGGAGGCTATCAGTACAAGATGGTCACTGTTTGTGTGGAGTTTGCACGTTCTCCTCGTGTCTGTGTGGGTTTTCTCCTGGTGCTCCGGTTTCCTCCCACAGGCCAAAGATGTGCGGGTTAGGTTGATTGGCCATGCTAAAATTGCCCCTTAGTGTCCTGAGATGCATAGGTTAGAGGGATTAGTGGGTAAAATATGTTGGGATATCGGGGTAGGGCCTGGGTGGGATTGTGGTCAGTGCAGACTCGATGGGCCGAATGGCCTCTTTCTGTACTGTAGAGTTTCTATGATTTCTGTGATCTATGATTTCAAGATAGTCACCAAGAAATCCATCAGGGAATTTAGAAGAAACTTTCTCACACAAAGAGTGGTGAAATGCCGAACTCACTACTACAGGGAGTGGTTGGAGTGAATAATAGTGATGCAATTTAAGGGGAAGTTGGACCAGCGTATGTGGAAGAAGGGAACAGATGATTATGATGGTAGATTTAGATAAGGAAAGATGGGAGTGGGGATTGAGTGGAGTATACAGGCACGAACTGGTAAGGCCTACTACCTTCTGTTTGGTACTGTCATCTTGTACAAGTTAAGGGTAAGGATGTCAGTGAGTACCTGTAGTGTGTTTGGGCGTCATGATTGAATAGCTGCCATTGTGTATGAGCTGAGAAATGTGGGTCCAAGGTTTACAACAGTGCTAAATGCGTGAGGATTACATATTAATTCATAGAGATCATCGGTGGGTGGGTGATGGAGGTTTATTGAATTGAGCAGTGGATGAGGCTCACAGTGCAGACGGTAAGATGCTACATTTGAAGATGACCTTAACAACTCATGTTATATCATTAAACCTTTTTGTTCCATGTTCTTGGAACAATACTCCTAACATTGAGCCCCATCTTATTACATCTTCACACTCCATCCTGAGCATTGGCCTGGAAAGCCTTCTGTTCCCTTGCAGCAGACAGAGAACATTTCTCCTACTCTCCACCTCTTGCATGAGAACTCATGTTTAACTAACTTGCTGCAGTTTTTGAGGGTATCAGAGAAAGGGTTGATGAGGTGTATTTGGATTTACAGAAGGCATTTGATACAGTGCCACACAACAGCCTTATGAGAAAAGTTATAGCTAATGGAATAAAAGGGACAGTGGTAACATGGATGCAAATGTGGCTGAGTAATAGGAAGCAAAGAGTAATAGTTTATGGATTTTTTTTCAGACTGGGGGAAGGTTTGCTGTGGTGTTCCCCAGAGGTCCATATTGGGACTCTTACTTTTCCTGATTATATTAATGATCTAGATCTTGGCATGTAGGGGACAATTTCAAAATTTGCAGATGACACAAAACTTGGAACTGTTGTAAAGCGTAACAAGGACAGTATAGAACTTCAAAAGGACATCAACATGTTGGTGGAGTGGGCAGATAGATGGCAGATGAAGTCTAATGCAGAGAAATGTGAGGTGATGCATTTTGGTAGGAAGAACATGGAGAGGCAATATAGGGGTAAAATTCTTAGAGGGGTATACATGTGTATAAAATCATTGAAGGTGGCAGAACAAGAGGAGAGAGGAGTTAATAAAGTATTCTGGGCTTTACTAATAGGGGCATAGAGTATAAGAGCAAGGAGGTTATGCTGAACTTATACAAAATAGTAGTTAGACCTCAGCTGAAATATTGTGTACTGTTCTGGGGTGCCACACTATAGGAAAGATGTGAGCAGATTGGAGAGAGAGCAGAAGAGGTTTACAAGAATGGTTCCAGAGATGAGAAACTTCAGTTATGAGGATAGATTGGAGAGGCTGGGACTGTTCTCTTTGGAGATCAGAAAACTAAGTGGAGATTTGATGGAGGTGTTCAAAATCATGAGGGGACTGGACAGAGTAGATACAGAGAAATTGTTCCTCCATGTGCGTAGATCCCTGAAGGTTGGCACCCAGGTTGATAGGGTTGTTGAGAAGTCATACGGAGTGTTAGCTTTTATTGGTAGAGGGATTGAGTTTTGGAGCCAGGAGGCCATGTTGCAGCTGTACAAAACTCTGGTGCGGCCGCACTTAGAGTATTGCGTACAGTTCTGGTCACCGCATTATAGGAAGGATGTGGATGCATTGGAAAGGGTGCAGAGGAGATTTACTAGGATGTTGCCTGGTATGGTGGGAAGGTCTTATGAGGAAAGGCTGAGGGACTTGAGGTTGTTTTCGTTAGAGAGAAGAAGGTTAAGAGGTGACTTAATAGAGGCATACAAGATGATCAGAGGATTAGATAGGGTGGATAGCGAGAGCCTTTTTCCTCGGATGGTGATAGATAGCATGAGGGGACATAGCTTTAAATTGAGGGGTGATAGATATAGGACAGATGTCAGAGGTAGGTTCTTCACTCAGAGAGTGGTAAGGGCGTGGAATGCCCTGCCTGCAGCAGTAGTGGACTCGCCAACATTAAGGGCATTTAAATGGTCATTGGATAAACATATGGATGATATTGGAATAGTGTAGGTTCGATGGGCTGTAGATTGGTTTCACTGGTTGGCGCAACATCGAGGACCGAAGGGCCTTTACTGCGCTGTAATGTTCTATGTTCTAAAAGGATCAAGAAAGAGAGGGCATAGATTTAAAGTGATTTATAAAAGAATGTGATATGATAAAAATAATTTTGTCACACAGCGTGTGGTTTGGGTCTGATATACACTGCCTGGAAATGTGGTGGAAGCAGGTTCAATTGAGGCATTCAAGAGGGCATCAGATTATCATAGAATCCCTACAGTGCAGAAGAGGCCATTCAGCCCATTGTGTCTACATCAACACTCTGACAGAGTATCTTACCCAGGCCCGCTCCCCCACCCTATTCCTGTAGCCCCACACATTCACCATGGCTAATCCCATCTAACCTACACATTCTGGAACACTAAGGGACAATTTAGCAAGGCCAATCCACCTAACCTGCACATCTTTGGACTGTGGGCAGAAACTGGAGCACCTGGAAGAAGCAGATGCAGACAAAGGGAGAACATGCAAACTCCACACTGATAGTCACCCAAGGCCAGAATCGAACCCGGGTCCCTGGCGCTGTGAGGCAGCAGTGCTAACCACTGTGCCAACGTGCACAATGGTGCACAAAATAAAAACAATGAGCAGAAGTACGAGGAAGTGGCACAAAGTCATGTTGCTTATTTGGAGAGCCAGTGCAGATATAGCCTCCTTCTGCACTATAACAATTCTGTGATTCTGTGACTCCAGTACATTGTCAGACTGAGTGCTCATTCCCTCATGTGGTCAAACCTCAATCAATCTTCTCACACTCTTGCAGCCACAATGTACCTTCTCTTTTAGAGGTGCCAGCTCTCTTCAATTTTAAGCCACTCACAATATCGGTCTTACTGCTGATGCATGCAGACTATGAACAGCATGGATGGAGATGATTACATGCAGCAATCATTTAAAACAGCAGGCAACACAAATTTACCATGTTGCCTTTAACATAATGAACGAGCAATCCCCATGCCCACTTCGAGAAGTTAGCTAATTTAACCGCGATGATATTCCTTTCACACATATATCCATGCCCTTTAACTTTTGGAGCCAATAATGATGATAGTGAGTAAACTTAAGATAATCACAAAAATACTTCAAGGGAAGAAATATTTCTTTAGACAGAGACATTTTAAAATATGGGATTTTAATAGAAACACACACAGAAATATAGAAACTAGAAGTGGGAGTAGGCCATTCGGCCCTTCGAGCCTGCTCTGCCTTCATTATGATCATGGTTGATCATCAAATTCAATCTTCTGGTCCACCTATAACCCTTGATATCTTTAGCCCCAAGAACTATATCTAATTTCTTCTTGAAATCACACAACGGTTTAGCCTCAACTACTTTCTATGGTAGTGAATTACACACATTCACCACACTTTGGGTGAAGAAGTTTCTCCTCACCTCAGTTCTACAAGGTTTACCCCTTATTCTCAAACTATAATCCTTAATTCTGGACTCCCCCACCATTGGGAACATTCTTCCTGAATCTACCATGTCTAACTAACCTTGTTAGAAGTTTATAACTTCTTATGAGATCCCCTCTCATTCTTCTAAACTCCAATGAATACAATCCTAACCAACTTAATCTCTCCTCGTATGACAGACCTGCCATCCCAGGAATCAGCTTGGTAAGCCTCCACTGTATTCCCTCTATAGCAAGGACATTCTTCCTCCGATAAGGACACCAAAACTGTACACAATACTGCACGTGCGGCCTCATCAAAGCCCTATACAATTGCAGTAAAACATCTCTATGCCTGTACTCAAATCCTCTCGCTATGAAGGCCAATATAGCATTTGCCTTCTTTACTGCCTGCTATACCTGCTTACTTTCTACCATAAACTATTGTCAAAGCAGAATCCATAGATTATTTTAAAAAGGAATTCAGTTTTAGAGAAAAAAAGCAACATTAATGGACATGATGAGTGTGTGGAATTAGAGAAATTTGGTGGGATATGCACAAGTAGTAATGTGCTGTCACTCTGGTGTCTATAGTTCACAATCTAGATTTGGACATGAACCTGCTACAGTGGGCTCTCCCCCCTTCCCAACTTCTGTTTCCATGCAGGCTATCAAAAAGAAAGATAAGATCATGTTTGAAAGAACAACACATTTGACCATTGCCCGCAAGTATCCTTCCTACATTCTGAGCCATTCAGTCTGTTTGCCAGAGCTGAGGATTGACTAGATCATTAACTGCCTGTAAAGTGTGAAAATAAACATCGGTGCAGGAACATGTTGATTAACCAGTTTCCACCAGGTGAGTTTATCGAATTTATGAGGCACAAATTCAACTGGAGGAAATCCAGGTGCACCTGCCAATTTGATTGACAAATGATAAGCACAAGCACAAGAAACCTAAAAGAATTATTTTTAAAGAAGGATATAAAGGCCAAATGATCAAATTACCCGATCACACTGTATGCAGAGATCGTAGAATAGAATCCTAAAGTACAGAAGGAGGCCCATTGAGTCTGCACCGACCACAATCCCACCCAGACCCTATCCCCACAACCCCATGCATTTACCCTACCTAGTCCCCCTGACACTAAGGGGCAATTTAGCATGGCCAATCAACCTAACCCACACATCTTTGGAGTGTGGGAGGAAACCCACGCAGATATGGGAAGAATGTGCAAACTCCACACAGACAGTCACCCAAGCCGGGAGCTGATCCTCTGCTTGTACACTCCTTATGTTGGGAATGGGCTCCTGCAAATTGCAGCTGACTGCCCACCCCTTTCTCTCTTTCTCTCTCTCATAGCAGGTCTATGAGGACCAGGCTGTTGCTGCCCTTGCTGCTCCTGCAGTTGGTGCTCCTGTTGGTGCTGTTGATATTTCTGCTCATGCTGGTCCTCATCTAAGGTCCAAAGTAAGCAGCATGAGTGGCATGGGGAGTTGATTTAATAGATCCAGCTCCAAGTGGGGATACCATGTACAAAGCTGTGAGAATCGCCTCTCAAGATGCAAAAATAACTTCTCGGCACGGGCACAATGAACAAAGCCGTTCACACAACCAGGCAAGAAAGCCTGAAAGTGTGTTTCAGTGTCGCCCTGGATATAGGTCATGGCTGGAATTCTCCAGCTGTCCACGCCCCGCCGTTGCTGCCAGCGAGAATGGAAAATTTGGTGCACAGCAGAATCGCCATTCATTGCAGCAGGACTGGTAAATCTGAGCTGCAGGCAAGGCTGGAGAATCCCGGCCTATGTTTTCAGCCAATGAAGCTGTTGTGTTTTTGCCCTGCTTTCCCTGGTGAGTTCGAGGAAGCCCAGGGAACCACAGTTAAATTCCAAAAGTCTTGTTAATCATATTGCACTTGAATAATTACTGAATTGAAATTGACAGCCACCTCTCTTTACAATGTTTCTCACATACAGCCTCATGTTACTGTTAAATGCAGAGGTCAGTGGGTTGGAGCTGCCTTCCCAAAGCATCATCAATTTCCAACAGCCTGGTCCATGCTTTTAACCCTGCCCCCCTGCCCCCACTTGCTCACAAATCTCCACACTCCTGCAAATTAAAATTCATCTCATTGTGTCTCTTCTTATTAAACCATATAATCTGTCATTCACCAGTAAATTGACAGATGCACGATAAAATTCATTTCCTCTGTCAAGAATGACCATGTGTAACTCCAATCTGTTTAAGTGCAGCCTCTCTTCCTGAGATTCCAGAAGCCCTCAAAGACTTTCCATTTTAAATAACCTGTTTGAACAGGTTCCAATGCATTTGTTTTAATAGTCGGACTGGCAGCTCAAGGAATGGACACAGTGCAGTCTTTCAAAGTGGAAATATTGAAGCAGCGCTTTTGCAATTGCTACTGTCATGAGGGGTTTAATTTAAACAGCCCTGATTTCTCCTCTCACGATCCATCCTGAAACAAAAAGGTGTTTTCTTTTTCATTTTTGATTTCCCCCTTTTACAAGGGGTGGTGTGTTTAAACTTATAATGTTCCAGTTCTCTTGCACAGCAGACTTGAGGTAGGATTAAATAAATTCCATTCCATTTCTCTTCCCAAATCTAATGGTGCACTAAGGCAGACTTTTGTCTGTTTTCATAGTTAGTTCAAGTAAAAGGAAAGTTATTTATTAGTCACAAATAAGGCTTACGTTAACACTGCAATGAAGTTACTGTGAAATTACCCTTGTCGCCACATTCCGGCGCCTGTTCAGGTCAATGCACCTAACCAGTTTCTTTCAGACTGAGGGAGCAAACCGGAGCACCCAGAGGAAACGCAGACTCAGGGAGAATGTGCAAACTCCACACAGAAAGTGACCCAAGCCGGGAATATAACCCGGATCCCTGGCGCTGTGAGGCAGCAGTGCTAACCACTGTGCCACCGTGTTGTGCCACTGTGCCGCCCCTGGAACAGGTCACTAATCTGTCACCAGGGGCTTATAGCTTGAGGGGTGCCACTCCACATCAAACATGGCTGACTAGGAGCCTCTCCCACTCTTACCACCAACCATTGGCGTGTTCAGAAGGATTTTCAGGTTGACATATTCAATTTGACCATGTCTCTTCCTTAGCCATCAGGTCCCGGGGTGGGACTGGAACTCAGAACTTCTGGCTCAGAGGCAGAGACGCTACCCACTGTGCCACAAGACCTCCTACAAGATAAAATAAAAGGGTTGGTTTATTTCACACACGCACAAAAAATGTGAAGAGAGGTTTGGCAACATCTGCCACTTTTGCACTCACACAATTAAAAGAGAATAAGGGAAAGGAAGACCGCTCAAGGCAAGACCATGATAAAAATCAAGTTATTTTACCTCTGCACAGAGTCCAGAATCAAAAGTTTAATGCCATGTTCGTTCAGAGGGAAGGTGGACTGTTGCAGGGCGATCTGTCTTTCCAGAAACTTCCATGAAGGGAGAAGGTATGTAGGGCTGAATTAGGCTTGAACACATTAGTTCCAATGTTCCAATTGTTCATAGTGTAGATGAGGACCAGGCAATTACTTCATCGGCTGCTCCCTGTTCAATGGTAATCTAGGAAACAGTGCAGGGTGTTCCCTGGAGTTACTGTTTCTTTTGGTAAAACAGAAAATTGACAATAACTTCCATCAGCTTATTAATTAAAGGAATTCAGAAGCTCAATTCTTGATTACGTGACAGCCATGGTTCCGGGTAACTAATAAGGCTTGCTGAAACCAATTGTGTTTGGAAACAGGTAACAGTTGGGCCATTAACACCACACAGGGATATTAGTAATCATATTACTAGTTCTCTGGTTTCTCCACCCTAACTTCAGTAGCAAAGTCATGCAACCTTTAATTATACTATCTGACTTGGATTTCCATAACTCTTCCATTGTACAACAGATACAGGAACACCTTTCAGTATGCACATGTACATATAATGCACGTTCTCACTTCCCCCTTTCAAGGCTACAGGCTCTATGGCCAGAACGCTACCACCTCTCACGCCATGGAATCGGCACGGGCTAGTGTCCGACAATGGAAATCTCCATTGACCTCGGGCAGGGATTTCTGGTCTCGCCTGAGCGAGGCCGTAAAATCCCACTCTGTATTTTCCTTACCTTTCCATCTAACTCAGATACATGACACCTTAACCTCAAGACTTTCCTCAACACTGTCTTAGTTATAGAGTCATACAGTACAGAAGAGACCCTATGGCCCATCAAATCTGCGCAAACAAAAACTACACCAAATCTACAATCATCCCATTTTCCAGCACTTGGCCCATAGCCTTGAATGTTATGATATTTCAAGTGCTCATCCGCATACCTGTTAAAGCTCGTGGGGTTTCTACTACCCTCCCAGGCAGTGCATTCCAAACTCCCACCACCCTCTGGGTGAAAAAAGTTTTCCTCGATTCCCCTCTCATCCTCCTGCTCTTCACCATAAGATTATGCCCCCCTCATTACTGACCCTTCAACTAAGTGGAGCAGTTGCTTCCTATCCTTCCTATACATCCCTCATAATCTTATACACCTCAATCAGATTCCTCCCCCAGCCTCCTCTGCTCTAAAGAAAACAACCCCAGCCTAACCAGCCTCTCTTCATAGCTCAAATGTTCCACCCAGGCAACGTCCTGGTGAATCTCCTCTGCACCCTCCCCAGCACATTCACTTCCTTTCTATAGTGAGGTGACCAGAACTGCACACAGTACTTCAGCTGTGGCCTAAACAAAGTTTTGTACAGCTCCAGCATCATCTCCCCGTTCTTATAATCCATGCCACGGCTGATAAAGGCAAGTGTCCAAGAGCTGCTCCCAGAGCTTGAATGTTTCCTTCGTGTCTAAGTGCTTCCTGGCTACAGTATTCTGCAGCTTTATACGGCTATCTCAAAATAATGCTGTACAGATTTGGCAAATGGCTTAGCATTCTGATTGCTTTGGCGCTTGACGTTACAAATCATGTTGCCAAATTGCCCTGTGCATTCACAGCCAAATGCAGTTTCTGTAAACAGAAGCAGGCCTCCAATGAAAAATGTATTCCCTTTTGCAAGCCAAGGGTAGATTTCTGTGTTGATGGATGAACAATGATCTTTTTTCTGAACTGGAGACTGCCCATTATACACTTCTTTCTCTTCAAATGTCAAAAGACATCTTGCTACCAGGACACATTGTTCAGCCTAAAACTGAAATTTAATTCCTTGATTCATTTTTTATTCATTCAAGGGATGTTGGATTTGCTGATTAGGCCAGCATTCATTGCCCATGCCTAATTACCCTTGAGAAGGTTGTGGTGATCTGCCTTTGTGAACCTTTGCAGTCCATGAGGTGTAGATACGCCCACAGTGCTGTCTGTATGTCGACACTGCTGCAAAAGGAATGGAACAAAATAATCAGCAAGTTTAACTTTGAATTTTCTAAAGAAAATCTGCAGTGTGTAAAAACTTGAATTTAAAGTTTATTTATCAGTGTCACAAGTAATTACATTAACACTGCAATGAAGTTACTGTAAAAATCCCCTAGTTGCCACACTCCAGTGCCTGTTCGGGTACACTGAAAGAGAATTTAGCATGACCAATGCGCCTAACCCGCACATCTTTCAGAAGGAGGAGGAGGAAACCAGAGCACCTGGAGGAAACCCATGCAGACTCGGAGAGAACAAGCAGACTCTGCACAGTGACCCAAGCCGGGAATCAAACCCAGGTCCCTGGCACTGTGAGGCAGCAGTGCTAACCACTGTGCCATTTCCAGAATCTTTAACAATCTTGATTAATCTGATATGGAAATAACTCTGCCTCATGCAGTTTTGCCTAATGGTTGCAATGTCTAAATAAAGAGTTGAAACAGGGCGGCATGGCGGCACAGTGGTTAGCACTGCTGCCTCACAGTGCCAGGGACGTGGGTTCGAGTCCCAACTTGGGTCACTGTCTGTGTGGAGTTTGCACATTCTCTCCCAGTCTGCATGGGTTTCCTCCGGGTGCTCCAGTTTCCTCCCACAGCCCAAAGATGTACGGGTTAGATGGATTGGTCATGCTAAATAGCCCCTTCCTGCCAAGGGGACTAGCTAGGGTAAATGCATGGGGTTATGGGGATAGTTCCTGGGTCAGTGCAGGCTTGATGGGCCGAACGGCCTCATTCTGCACTGTAGGATTCTATGATTCTCTGAGGGGCAAGTCACAGAGGGTGGGATTTTCCAGCCACGCACGCCCCAAAACCGGAAAATCCTGCCTGAGGTCAATGGACCTTTGCCTGGTCTGCCCCCCCACCCCCCGCTACGATTCCCATGGTGGGCAGGATGGGAAAAGTCCCCCCCAGAAGACTATTGTACTGAGTCTCCAGGGTAGAGAGCATACAAAACCATTTGATAGGTAATTTGTTAAAAATTCAATATTTCCTATTCAATTTGGAAATCGAACCTTACAACTCTGATGGTTTTTGTATTTCATTTTTATACCCAATTTGCATATCAAATAATTTGATCTCAAGAAGCCTTCAGCGATTGTTATGCATCCGCAGTCTTTGCCTGCAACCAGCACTTCAACATCAGCAGAGAATCCCTGATGCAATTTGCAGACAATCACTTCTCTTCAGGAGACTTGTTCGGTAAAAAGCCTCACAGAAATGTGGATATCCTTACTCAACATTAATATTGATTTAATATACTTCCCCCTTGAAAAAGTCAACACAATTTGTTTGAGAAGAAAGCTAACAGATTTCCACTTTCACGTTACAATATGGCTGGGATTTTCGGTGAGAGGGTCCGACATGGGAGACCTTTAAAACTGGCGGGCGTGACCGGATTCTGGGATTGCTACCCCCATTCCCGTTTTTCAGGCACATGATAAAGGTGTAGGTTGCCCACCTGCACATTGCACTCCTTCCCTGGCTGGTACCATTACAGGGGTGAGCAGTCCAAAACCACCCGTCCCTGCAATGGTGGCAGAATGGGGCTCCTTCCATAAAAATACATTGTTCACAGCACCTCAGAGGAGACATGAATGAAACCCCAGCCTCTAGTAGGGAACAAGAAAAATAAGAACAGCCACTTACTGTGAAATTCTTTCATTGACAAGCTTGGAAATACAGAAGAAAGCTCTTCCAGTTTCAATAGTGAGATAATGTACAGTAATGTAGATGTATTTTTTTACTGCTTTGGTTGATTATAGGGTTTTGTTCTGCAAAGGTAATTTGACCAACTTGTGTAAGTGTTGAGATGCATTGAAGTATTTTTCCCTTTGGAAAAATGATATCAACCGTTCAAAATTGAAGACACCACTGCTTAAGATTTCTATTCATCATGCTCTGAAGTGATTTACATCTCTCCAGTCCTTTAAAATGAAAGAAAACAAAGTCTACAGCTTCCATTTAGAGGGAGAAAGGCTACCTGCCCCAGGAATGCTTTGATAAGGCTATCTCGTGTAGCTCAGAAAAATAAATCTAGTCTTTTTTTTGCAATTTTAATAGGTTTCATTGTCTATTAGCTTCAATGATTTGCTTCGATATCATTATGAATGTTAATCTGAGTTTCAAAAGTTCCAGAACATCTTATCTCAGCAGGGGTCTGTTGGACAGTTTGATTGATGACTTTCAGAGACTATTAATGGGTGATCTGTATTTAGTATTGCCAGTGAAATAGATTGTTTTTATAACAGATTATTTTATAACATATAGGCTAGATGGCCTACTCCTGCTCCTATTTCTTATGTTCTTATGTTCTTATGATTGACCGCAGACAGGAGGTGATTTTTATCAATGACTTTTATGAATTAAGAAGTTTTTTTCCAGTAAGATATATATTTGAAATCAGCTGCATTAGATTTGTAGAATTTCTTCTCGTCTCCATTTCAAAGACATGACCCCTGAGATCTACCATGGGGAATACAGGGTGGCTGGCTACGAAGGATACATGAGGTGGGGCATGCAGGTATGAGGAGATATGGGATGCATGGATGTATGTTCCCTAGCTGAGTATGAAGAAAATGTGATTGTTTTGGACTGGAGACTGGTGCTGATAACAAGTTAAGAAACATAGTCAGGAGAATATCTAACAGTATTTTGAAATTTTATTGTTGATGAAATAGATGTATTTTTAACAAGAAGTTCCCTGAGTGCCCTCGAGGACATTTATCCCTAAACAAGCACGAACCAAGAATGTTAAATGACCATTTACCACACTGCTGTTCATGGGAACTTTGCTTTCTGAAAATTAGCTAATGTGATCCTTTAAATTTCAACAATGACTACTTTTCAAAAATAATTAATTGGCTGGCAAATGCTTTAGGATGTCCATTGGTTATGAAAGGCAATATATAAATGCTAGTTCTTTTCTTTTTCTTACATGAAGCAAGTTGTTTTGGTCAGTTGTATGAAGTGTGGAATTTCCTGCAATCTCCCTAGTTATCTAGGTGATACTGCCTTATTCTTACTGAATGATGAAACAAGCCCGAGGGATGGTATTGCCTATTGCTTATGTTCTCATGTGTACTGTTGTAAGTACTTGCTGGATTGAACGCTGGAGTTCCAGTTCTACAGCTGGAGAATGTGCTTCTCAGTGCCTAAATAGGCTGCTTTTGTTTCATCTGACTGCGCTCTATATGCCTTGTGAACTCTCCATTCCTTGTGAACTTGGTAATGAAAATGGGTTTGCACTTTCTGCCGGAGAGTCAGGCTGGAGAGACTGTGATAGCTCCTGTTGCCTTTCCATTAATAAAGTGTTTTCCAAGAGGTTAAAAGTTCTGAAATTAGATTTTATAAAAATAAAATTGTATTCCAGCCTTTGACACCCTCTAATAGAGCCATCAATTGATTTTTTTTATCCCTATGGGCTTTGTGCACCAAGCTCATCCTTAAAATATTCTGCCTTTCTGTTGCCAAGTCTTGCTTCTCTAGTCTGGAGCAGAGAGGTTTCTGCTAAATTGCTGGGATTTTTTTTACTATTATTAAGGGGTTTTTTTCCCCCCGCTTCAACTCTTTTTCCACCACAATGAGTTTTGATCTCAGCACAACAAAGGTTTGATAAGATGTACAAACCACTGCTTAAATGTCACAAACTAGGCCTCAAGCTCCATTCTCAGCTATTCTTCATTTTTCTCCAAGTCTGACCCTTTTTTGCTGTTATTTAACTTGCACTCTACTTCCTTAGATGAGGGAAGGGTTTGGGATTATTTAAGGGCTCCGCAATGTTATGACTCATTCAGGTATTCCGTAATTACAATTAAGTCTGTCATTAAGCTTACTCATAATTAACAACAACTCTCATTTGTGCCAAATTGGAATGTACAAGATGTTCCAAGATGTTTTGCTGACAACTAATGATAAGACACAGAATGGCAAACGACAGTAAAGCAGTTTGGGAAAGTTGCAAAAGACAAAGTCAAAACTTTGGATTTAGGATATTCTTTTAAAGTAGGTCAGAGGAGCAGTGAATGAGACTGTGGATTTTATGGACAGCGTTGTAGAGAGTAGAAGTGACCGGTGTGTCAGAAACAGTGATGGCAGTGGTGTGAAGGTTTTGAGGTGAGGTAGATCTGGGAGCTGTGCGGAAGAGCAAATGGCATGCAGAAAGCAGAGGAGGCCAGAGCTGTCGAATCAAAGGGTGAAAGAATTGATTTTAAATTGACTCATTAAGAAACTATTAAAGGTCAGGGAGGATGGGTGAGACAAGATGGAGTCTGTGGATGGTGGACCATGTTCACACTGGCAAGGAGACAATTGAAATAGTAAGCATGGAAACAAAGAAATCACATAAGGGTTCAGTGACAGAGGAATTGAAGTAAGGATAAAGATGGGCAATGGTGCAAAGGAGTAAGTAAGTTAATTTGCTGGTTGTTTGGATGCATGGTAACAAACATAGTTTTGATTTGATTTGATTTATTATTGTTACATGTATTGGTTTACAGTGAGAAGTTTTGTTTCTTGCACGTCATACTGACAAAGCATACCGTTCATAGAGAAGGAAAGGAGAGAGTGCAGAATGTAGGGTGGGATTCTCCCAAAAATTAATTCTAAGTGTCGAATTCAAGTAAAAACTGGAGTAAATCATGCTGGTTTTTCAGCAGGAGTTTCAAACTGAATCTCTCACACTCTGTGCACTGCAGAGTGCACGAGCATGATTCACTCCAGTGGACGGGACCTATTCCCGCTGGAGCGGCTGGGACCATCGCGCTGAACAGGCCACTGCGAATACGCCAATCTGTCAGCACCAAGATCGGCGCATGCACATTGGCCCCTCTTTACCGGCCTCCCAATTGCTGGCCAGCTCGATCAGTGGCCAGCCCTGTGACCCCCGTATTGTCGGCCGTGCGACTCCCCCACGGCCCGATCGCTGGTTCCCCAAACATGCCCAGGCCAGCCCTGAACCCCTTCCTGGCCCGCCACGATCTCCCGCCCCCCCCCCCCCCCCAACAAATCCTTCCTTCCCCACCAAAAGTTCCAACCCTCCCCCACACAGTGCCAACACCCCCTGCAGCCCCCACCCCCAGCAAGCTGCCCCCCACCCCGACCCCGATGGCTAGTCCCGATCGTTGGCCCCCATCCTTCCCAGCAGGACTCCCCAACCCCACTGATTGCCCCTGGAGGCCCCGCCCACATTAGGCCCAGCCACCCTGGCACTGCCCCATGCCAGGTGGGCAGTGCCAAGATGTTCTCTGGGCATTGGCACTTTGCCCCATGGGCAGTGCCAGGGAGCCCAGGCTGGTACTGCCAAGGTGGCAATGTCCGGGGGGCACTTCCGGACCCGAATGTCTGGGAGAGCCTCAATTGCCCCCTTCACTCCAGTGGGGTTGAGCCGCGAACTCCCAGGGTGCTGTAATAGACCCCACTGGGGTGAACCACTTCTGGCAGGGGTAGAGGCTAATATTTCAGTCCCAGGCCCGTGAATAGGATTCAAATTAGATTCAAATTACCTGCTGCATATATTAGGCAGCTCCGCACTGATTTCCAGCACAGAACTGACGGCGCTGGAAATCCGGCGCTGGCAGACGTACGGAAGCCCAGATGCCCAGTGCGAATCGGCCACTGCTAGAGTTTCCTGAGCCACTGCGCAAAAAAAGCAGCGCAGCGGGATGGGAGAATCACCCTCCCGTAGCTAGCTAGGGTGTAGATAACGATCAACTTAACGCGAGGTTGGTCCATTCAAAAATCTGATTGCAGCAGGGAAGAAGCTGTTCTTTTGGTTGAACGTCATGCTGGGACTGTGGATAACATCTCTTAAAATTCTCCTTTGGAGTTGAATATCAACTCGGAGCTATCTAAAACATTTAGCAGGATGCAAACCAATATATAAATCAGCCAGGTTGTTTTAGACACTTCCTGTTTGATTTACACTGGACCATGGGGGGAAGGAGACCTGAAGCTCCAAGATCATGGGGGAGAGGGTGCCCCAACTCTGGTGGGACCTTCACTCACCCACTCCTTCCTGCCCGAGATTGCAAAAAGTTTTTTTTTTATCAGCTTTCCACCCGACCTGCACCCACCAGCCTAAAAATTGAGGCAGTTCCGAGGTGAGAGGAAGGGGGAGCGTAAAATTGAATGGACGGAATTCCTCTGGGAACCTGCCTTGCCAAACCCAGATGCAATTTCACACCCATTTACCTATTAAGGCCCTTAAGTGGTTACTAGGCAGCTACTTAAGGGCCTTAATAGGTGAAGGGGTGTTTAATTGCACCTGGGTTTGGCCAGACAGGTTCCCAGAGGAATTCTGTCCATTCAATTTTACACTCCCTGTTCCTCCCACCTTGGAACACACCTTGGGGGAGCATAAAATCCATCCCTCAGTCTTTGTATCTGTGATGGAATGTATGATACTGATGAGTAAGACATTTTGTTTTAAGACCAGGCTGAGTGTTTGATAATCAATAACCTTCATTTTTAAAATGCACAGAAAGCTTGCAGCTGGAATTATTTAATTGGGACCATCACTCTGAGGTAAGAAAATGCACACCCCTTACATCCAAGCATATTGAGCATAGCCAATAAAATGGATCTCATACATTTTGTCTGTGACAGCATTGTCTCAGTAACCCAGGATAAATGTACTATCCAATGGGTAGTGGCAAGTATAAAAGGTTGATTAAGAAATTAAACAGCTGAAGTTGGGGCTCCCAGTGGACATTCTGTAAGGTGATTAGAAACTGTCAGTGCTAAAAACTAAAATCACCAAGAGTTAAAATGGGATGGTATCTGAGGAGTAAATGTACATGTGAAATGGAATGAGTTGCTCATTGAAATTTAGAGATCAATTTTGGAAGAAGATGCATCAGAAGGACAATTAGCAAGGCATTAGTCTGCAAAAAATAGGACATTAGTTTAACAATATCCAGAGAAAGAGGTGGATGAAAGTTGAGGGAGGGAGAGAGGGTAACATTAAAGTCAATGAATAGGTAATGAAAAGTCTTAAACACAAAATGGACGGTACACCTCAAGAAATAAAAGCAATTAGGGAGACCCACAAAAATGTTGCAGCTGCAATGTTCAACATGACAGTGAGGTAAAAACAGGACTAAAATTTATTAGTGTCACAAGTAGGCTTACATTAACACTGCAATAAAGTTACTGTGAAAATCCCCTAGTCGCCACACTCTAGCGCCTATTCAGGCATATGGAGGGAGAATTTAGCATGGCGTATGCACCTAATCAGCACGTCTTTAAGATTGTGGGAAGAAACCGGAGCACCCGGAGAAAACCAATGCAGGCATGGGGAGGATATGCAGACTCCACACAGATAGTGACCCAAGCCGAGAATTAAACCCAACCTTTTATACTGGCGCTATGAGGCAGCAGTGCTAACCACTGTGCCACCATAAGGATGAAAGAGAGTGACTTTGGAATGTGAACTTTGAGTTGACATGATGTGGAATTGGAAAATCACAATCAATGTCCCTTAGACTTCTTGATATATTTCCAACAGACTAAACTCAGTATTTGCACCTGCACTATCTGTACTTTAATACTTCTATTGATTAACTTTTGATCTATCCTGCTGCTTTCACCATTCACCAATCTCACATTCACCCACAGTACCAGCAGAGATCCTTCCATCTAACTATCCTCACTGAGGATAAGATCTCTGGTGTTGAGGTAAACTCTCTGCTCCTTACTGTTTTCCATATTTCACCCATAAAAGATTGAGTTTCCTTATCGGGTCATCTCTGAGCCTTTTTTCAAAAGAGTTATTCAAAATTATGAATAGGTTGTTCAGGTTAGATATGGAGAGAATATTTTCACCCGGGGGTGAGTCCAAAACTAAAGCCTGGAAACAAAATGCTTAATGATAAAGCTAACAAGAACATTTTGGAGAAATCTCATTACTTAGAAAGTGGTTTGGGTGTGAAACTTACTATCACAGGAAGTGGTTGAGACAAATAGCTTGAATGCTTTCAAAAGGAAAGTACATGAGTAAATAAGGAAAATTGAATGTAGAATGATGTGGTGAAACAGTGAGATGGAATGGGAGAGACAAATGTGAGGTATAACCGCCAGCACAGAATATTTGGACCAAATGATCTGTTTTGTTGTGGTTTATTCTATGGCCGGGATTTCCCTCAACCTCGGCAAAGGTTGACGTTGGGCTGAAAAGCAGCATTGAAGCCGCCAACGGCATTGGCAGCTTGCTCCACCATATGGTGCAGCACTTAAAAAAAAACATTCAAATCACGAGTTCCACTGTGAATTGCTGATGGGACGGCCTTTGAGTTGCCCACGTGCCAGCAACTTAGAAGTACAAGGATGATGCACCAATTTTAAAGGCCGCCCCAGCACAGAACGAACAAGCCAGTTCAACCTGGAACCCTCCCTGGCACACCTTGGCACTACCTGGGCACTGCCCCCGGCATTACCCAGGCACACTTGGTTTTGTCCTGGCATTGTCCTGGCACTGCCCAGATACCGCTGGCACTGCTCTGCCATGGCCTGGGGGTACTGTCTGGACAGTGCTAGGGGTTTGTCTGGGCAGCACCCAGGAATGACCCTCACTCCACTGAGTGCTACACTCACCTGAGCCCCCCTGTGTGCCCTGCTCTCCAGGTGCACGCCTTCAGAGACTAGTGATTCATGCCATTCTGCTGCCACACCGCCGTGGATGTATTTTCTGATTGGGGGGGAGGGTTGATTCTGGCAGAGGGGCCTGATAAACAAATGCTAATTTATTATAATGATATTCTCGATGTTGAATATTTGGAAACGTGCCCCGGCACTCCCCAGGGGATCGATCGCGTCATGTCTTTACGCCAACTTTGCAGCTCATTAACATTGATCACATTTATGGGATATTTCTCCAGAGGCAGCAGATAGGTGATGTAACAAATCATCCGGTATCACATTGTGAAAGTGGCGGAGGGGCTGTAAATCTCCTACAGTGAATATTTCTGTGCAAGTTTTGAATGTTACAAAATGAGAGAGGCCCTTAAACCACAGTTCAGAGTAAGGGGTTAACTCTGGAGCTCTTAACTTAAGCAGGTGAATAGTGTATTAGTGCCCACAAGATCCAAGGAACAAAAGAAACAAGGTCTGTTATGTTCCGTCTTAGTCAGGTCATTGAGTTTTTTTCTGGCATTGGTCTGTGCTCTTGTCGGTAAAAGAGGTCATGTCACTTCCCTCCACATGGGATACTAAATATATTTCTGATATATCCTCTCATTTTTACACACAGCAATCTTTCACCCCTTTCCTGTAGTTCTCCCAGAGTGGGGTAAGGTTAGACTCATTAAAATCTCTGCACTTTCTTCCTGTGTCCATCCAGTGAGTGCCTTGCTCCTTTCTTTGGAGCCAATACCTATTCCTCCACTATAAAGAAAACGGATGCACCAAAACTATATCTATAAGAAAGAATAGTTCTGAGAATATTATAGAATAGCTCGAAATAACAGTGTTCGAGTAACTGCTGAGGCTGCGGTTTCTTAACAATACCTTTCTTTCTCTCTCACTCGCTCTCTTTCTCCAAAAGGAAGTCTTTAACCCCTGGGGGAGATAACAAAGACACGGCACAGCCAATTATCCATTGTTCTCTCGAAGATTGTTATCTAGGTCACATATCTCCTTCAGGCACAGTGATTCCTGGGCCTGATAAGATGGAGCCTCTTGCCCACTAAATGAACAAGATACTCTCATGTGAGATAATAAGGTGATCTTGGGACTTTGAGCAAAAGGATGGTTTATCTTGGGCACCTGTCCTTTGGTAATTGGACATTTGAATGGGAAGAGGTGATTGAATGAAGTGATTGAAGTGAGACATCAACTGGTCACCTAGAAATATGATATATAAATAAGCAGCCAAGAAGGAAAAAGCACAAGTGGAGAATGGTCTTTGAGGTTACTAGCTTCAGCTTAACATCAACCTACATACAAGAGATCATTACAGCTGGCAGCAGGGACCAGGCAGCTTCATCCATCGAATCCTTCTAACCTGTCATGGGTTGTATGTCTACTCTGCCTATTCTGATAATGTTGTTTTGAACTGTTGCTCCTCAATGAACCACTTTTAAACTTTAAACTGAACCGTTTGCGCCTCCTCAACTCAATTGAATAATCTGTTACCCAATGCTTACTCCAATCTGCAACATTCGCTAAAATGCCACAACATTTCATGTGAAGCAACCAATAGAATTACTGAACAGTTTACTCAGCCTAACAAACCAACCTGTTGCTGTAATCATCAGCCATTGCAGGCTTTTTCAAAAGTGCAATTGACAGTTCCCCATTTCCATGCCAGCACAATACAGTATTGAATGGAAACAGGCAATGTCAATGGATATGCGATTGAGTTGACTCTGAAACTTGTGGTAAATTCAGTGCTGGAGTGGATTAATTAGCAGAGATCCTGGCTTAATAATGGACAGTAAGAGTTTTAACAACACCAGGTTAAAGTCCAACAGGTTTATTTGGTAGCAAATGCCATTAGCTTTCGGAGCCCTGCTCCTTCGTCAGATGGAGTGGATATCTGCTGACAAATAAGGCACACAGAGACACAAAATCAATTTACAGAATACTGATTAGAATGCAAATCTTTACAGCTAATCAAGTCTTAAAGATACAAACAATGTGAGTGGAGGGAGCATTAGGCACAGGTTAAAGAAATGTGTATTGTCTCCAGACAGGACAGCCAGTGAGACTCTGCAAGTCCAGGAGGCAAGCTGTGGGGGTTACCGATAGTGTAACATGAACCCAAGATCCCGGTTTAGGCCGCCCTCATGTGTGCGGAACTTGGCTATCAGTTACTGCTCAGCGACTCTGCGCTGTCGTGTGTCGTGAAGGCCGCCTCAGAGAACGCTTACCTGAAGGTCAGAGGCCGAATGCCCGTGACCGCTGGTTTGGTAGCAGTAAATTATGTGAGAATGTCACCAGGCAATTTGGAGCTGAAATTCCACCTGGCTGTTTCCTTGTACTGGAGACAATACACATTTCTTTAACCTGTGCCTAATGCTCCCTCCACTCACATTGTCTGTATCTTCAAGACTTGATTAGCTGTAAAGATTCACATTCTAATAAGTATTCTGTAACTTGATTTTGTGTCTCTGTGTGCCTTGTTTGTGGGCAGATATCCACTCCATCTGACGAAGGAGCAGGGCTCCGATAGCTAATGGCATTTGCTACCAGATAAACCTGTTGGACTTTAACCTGGTGTTGTTAAAACTCTTACTGTGTTTACCCCAGTCCAATGTCGGCACCTCCACATCATTAATAATGGACAACAGTACAAGGAAACAGCCAGCTGGAATTTCAGCTCCAAATTGCCTGGTGACATTCTCACATAATTTACTGCTACCAAACCATGAGAAGTATTTCCATCGACAGCACCTTCCAAACCCATGGCCTCTACTACCTGAGATGACAAGGGCAGCTGCACATGGGAAGACCAAAATAACACAGTGGTTAGCACTGCTGCCTCAAAGCACCAGGGATCAGGTTTGATTCCCGGCTTGGGTCACTGTACGTACAGAGTCTGCACGTTCTTCCCGTTTCTGCCTGGGCTTCCTCTGGATGCTCCTGTTTCCTCCCACAGTGCAAAAGACATGCTGGTTAGGTGCATTGGCCGTTCTCCCTCAATGTACCTGAACAGGCACCGGATAGTGGCGACTAGGGGATTTTCACAGTAACTTAATGTAAGCCTATTTGTGATACTAATAAGTAAACTTAAACTTAAAACATGCAGTTTCCCCCCAAGGCATGCACCATTCTGACTTGGAACTATATCACTGTTCTTGCACTGTCGCTGGATCAAACTCCTAGAAATCCCTTCTTTACAGCACTGTGGGTGTACCTATTCCACGTGGACTGCAGCGGTTCAAGAAGGCAGCTCACCGTCACCCTCTCAAAGACAATAAGGGATGGGTAATAAACGCTGACTTAGCCAGTGCCCAATCCCATGAAATAATAAATATATACTTTTCTGGTGTCTAAATCCTACCTACTCTATGGCAAAGGTCAAGCCTTTTTCTTTTCAAACGCAATATCTGTTTCTGTGAACACTGATCCTGAATGATGGTCTTGATGTGATGAAAATCTAACCTGATCATATGATGTGTCATTAGAGGGTAAAGAGTACAAAATGTTATGACTGAGGTATAATACTTGAAGAACCTGTGACTTTTTGAAGTGTCAAAGACGCAAGTGAAAATTGAACTGCAGTAAGTGTCTGAAGGTGTGAAAATGTTTGAAGATTTGCAGCATAGTCATGTTTTGAAGTGTATATACCTGAAACCGAAACATTGATTTCTTTCCTCTTGCAATTTTTGCAAGTTCACACATTTGCTAAATCACTTCTCAAAACCTCTAATGATTTCATTCTTCCAAACACTTAACATAGCTGATCAGATATTGTTGGCTGTCAAATTTAGTTCCTCAATGGAACAGTTTTTCATTGCCACTGTTTAGTCCCCAAAATTCCATTTATAGGACATATGCACACTTCTGATCAGAGTTTCACAGAATACCACTTTACTTTTGACAGGAAAGGACTGGGCATAGAAATATGAGTGCACTAGCCAATGGGGTCAGAGTAGACAAAAGTAGTAAAAAGACAGAATTAAAAGTTTCTATCTAAATGCAGGTAGCCGTTGCAATGATCTTGATAAATTGATGGCAAACACAGACATCAATGGAAAAGAAATAGCTTACTTCTGCTCCTAATATGTACACTTGTACGTCATTCTGACTGGATGGGATGAACTGAGCTAAATGGCCTTTGTCATCCATAATTATATTGCGAATAGAGGGTGGAATCAAGGCTGGAGTTTTGTTAATTTGATTGCTAATGGACTCATAGTGAATCAGTAATCTTTTTCACACTGTACATGATCCTCAAGGATTTTCCCATTGACTTTAATTTTGTCCTTTTCTCTACTTACCTATTATCCCACTCTATCTTGGTGCTTTTTATGAGTTTTTTGAGTACCTGAAATACCATGATAAAGTTGTGTTGCTTCATAAGATATTGAAAATATATTGTAGAGAGAAGCAACAGAGTCCTTAGATTAGCTAATCAAGAAAACACAAATATAATTGTGAACCAATCAGTCTTTGTCCTCTGAACTCCTAGAGGTTGCACAGAGACACCTGAGGACCCCAACACTTCTCACCGGCAGTGAAGACCTATGTTGTCCAAGCATTCTGTTACGTTGTTAAGAAGTCATTAGATCTTTTAACCCCATGAGATTATAGATGCAACTGAATTCAATTACACCCTTTGTACGTAATAACTATATTGAATAAAATCATGCACCCAATCATGAAAAAAGTCTTTTTCCACTTCTACAGAATGGAAAAAAATCTTGAACAGTTTACCTGGGCTGCATGTATTAAATCCTTCCTCAAAATTAATTTATTGTCACCTGTTTATATGGTGCAATGTGCAGAACATGTTACTGAGGGCTGAGGCAGTCACCAAAACCAACGTTATCACATGCACAGTGTTATAAATAACTAATGGGTACTTTCCTTTCAAATAAATAATATTGCATGATGCTGTTAAATTTAAATTTGTACTCTTCGGTTTGTTTAATAGTTATAATGGGATGACCTATTGGCTGAATGCAAGCTAACACTGCATTATATCATCTCTGTTCTTAATATTAATGACCATGCTACATATCTTTGGATGATATTTGTAATCAGATATCAACAATGAGTGTTATCACTTTATGTGGACCTTTCTGTGATTGTTGGTGAATTGAATGGTGAATCTTGAAAAGAAGGTAAAATAATTGAGGGTTAAAGTGGGGAGGGGGATTAAACAGGAGAAGCACCAGGTTACACGATTTCTCTCCCTGGCCTTGGAACAGAGTATAAATCAAGAAATAATGGGGACCTGTAAGAACGGTATTGCAATCATTGTAAGTGATTTTAATCTTTATATAGATTGAACAAATCAAATTGGCAAAGGCAGACTGAAAGTTGAGTTCATAGAGCATATTTGTCATCATTTCTTAAATCAATACATAAGGAACCCAACCAGGGAACAGGCAATTTTAGACCTGTGTAATGAGACAGGATTGATTAATGATTCCTTAGTAAAGGATCCTCTAGGCAAGAGTGATCAAGACATGGGGGAATATTCAGTTTGAGGGGGATAAGTCTGAGTCTGAAACTAGTGCCGTAAAATCAAGTAAAGGTAATTACAATGATGTGAAGACTTAGGGTGGGATTTTCTGCCCACCACCGCAGCATGTTTTCCAACAGCAGAAGTGACTCACCATTGGTCGCCAGTGGGATCTCCCAGTCCCGTCGACGTCTACAGAATTTTACATGGCTTGTCCATCCTGCCGCCAGGGAACCCGCCATGGAGGTCACCTTAGTGGGACTGGCAGATCCTGGTGGGAAGGGCCAGAAAATCCAGCCCAAAATTAACTAAAGTTGACTGGAAAATAGGTTAAGAGGTAAGAAGGTATAAAAAACAGTGACAGGCATTTAAGGGGATATTTTATAGCTCTTGGCCAGGATGTATTGCATTGAAAAAGAAAAACTATGAGAAGGATAAACCATCTATGGTTAATTAAGGAAGTTAAGGATAGTACCAAATTGTAAGAATGGCATACAGTGCTGCGAAAATTAGTGCCAGACCAGAAAGTTGGAAACATTTTAGGAACCAGCAAAAAATAGCCAAGAAAATATGAGGGAGAAATTAGCATTTGAGAGCAAAATATCAAGAACTCTGAAAACAGACAGTAAGGGCTTCTACAAATACATAAAAAAACCATGAACTTACTGAATGATGGAGCAGGTTCAAGGGGCCAAGTGGCCCACTCCTGCTCCTAATTTGTATGTCTGTATGTTCGTAAAGCTAAAATAAACACTGGTACCTTAGAGGATGAGACTGGGGAATCAGTAATGAGAAACAGGGGGATAGCAGAGAATTTAAACAAGTATTTTATATCTGTCTTCATGGTAAAAGACACTAAAGCATCCCAATAATAGTGGAAAATTAAGAGGTAAAAGTTGGGGACGAACTTTAGAAATGATCACTATATCTGGAGATAAAGTGCTGGGAAAAAAGTAACAAAAGCAATTGTTAATCGTTGGACCTGATATCCTGCTTCTTGGTTCTTAAAAGAAGTGGCTGTACAGATTGTGGATGCATTGGTTGTAATCTGTGTGTGTGGTGACAAGAGGATTTTCACAGTAGTCATTGCAGTGGTAAGGTAAGCCTACTCGTGACACTAATAAATAAACTTTAAACTTTATGTATTTATATTGATTTTGGAGAAGCAGAACTGAAACTGTACTGAGCACTGTATAATAATATATGCATGACATCACAGGAAATGACATCACTGATCACCAGCATGTGTAACTGAGCAGTGTAAAGAAGCAGCCTGTATTGAATACATCTCATTAATGAAGCTCCTTTAGTGTGTCAGCCTCCCTGCCTCCGAGCACCAATCCTGCAGACACACACAGGAACTGGCGATGAGGATGTCGAATAGCATTTGATAGCCACCAGGGAGGAGGAAAGAAAATCATCGGAAAAGTCGAGAAAAAGGACTTGGAACATTCTACACGTGCTTTGGACAGAACGGACTTGGTGGATGTTGAGTAACAATGCTCTGCAAGCTGATTAAAGACCAAAAGAGAAAATGCTGGAAAATCCCAGCAGGTTCTGGCAGCATCTGTAGGGAGAGAAAAGAGCTGACATTTCGAGTCCAAATGTCTCTTTGTCAAAGCTAAAAGGCATATAAAGTGGGAGATATTTATACTGCAGGGTGAGGGAATGAAAGATGAGTCATACCCACAAAGACAAGGGGAAAGGCTGCTAATGGCAGTCCATAGAGAGAATAAAAGATGTGAATGTCCAAACAGCAGAGAAGCTGAAACCAGAGGGTAAGCTGTGACAGATTAAGATGTGGTGGGGGGGGGGGGGGGGGAGAGATAAAATGGAAAAAAAGGGGGAAGGGGAGAAAGGTAAGGAAATGTGGGATAAAATCGGGGGGAAGAGTGGGGGGGAAGAAAAATAAAGACACTAAAGAAGTAAAAGGTAGAGAACAGTTAAAAATAAAAAAATTAATGAAATATAAACAAAGGGGTCGAGATGGGGTAGAGCTAATTATCTGAAGTTGTTGAATTCGATGTTGAGACCGGAAGGCGATAATGTGCCAAAAGACCAATTGCAGAAGCAGATATAGAACTGCGGGTGTTTAGCAAACAGGCTGAAGCTTGGGTTGTGCCTTGTTTTAAAAGGGAAAAGCAAGATATCTTCTGAAAACACATTGCAAACTGTGCACATGGAGGTCCTTCCATTAGAAAGTAAATGGTGGGAGTTTTCGGCACCATGGGACCCTGCAAAAGAAAATGTGAAGCTCTGCAGCACCTATGCTGAGCTGTTTGTCTATTGTATGCAAGCAAATAAAATAGCAGAAGATATTTTGGTTCCTGAGCACAATGAGGGGGTAAAATGATTAATCTCCTCAGAAGTTTAGTGCGGCCAGAGAAGCCAGGCACGAAGACATGTGAAGAAATTGTAGAGATTCTGCAAGCGTACTATTTGCTAAATCCTTTAGTGATTACGGAGTACTTCAGCTTTCACAAAAGTAATCAAGAAGTCTTTTTAATGAGTTCAGTAATCGATTAAATGATACAATTTGGGACCAACTAGCCTGCGGTCGGTGAAATGAGGAAATACAGAAAGGGTTGCTAACTGAGAACAACCTCAATCTGGAAAAGGCCATGGAAATAGCTGTGTCAATGGTACTGGCAACAAAAGAAGCTCAGCAACTGAGTACGAGTACTCAGGTACACAAAATGTCACTGAGTCAACAACACCTAAGAGTTTTCAAAACTCAAACTCTCACACACCTTTATTCTGGATTCCCACCATGGTTATCTTGGTAAGATCATTGAACATCTTCATGCATTTCTGCTAGATCCTGGAATGTTTTAGGTATTGATGTGCTTTGAAACTTCCCTCCATGTCTGCAAAATAATTTCCCTGAATACTCATAGGAATGTGAATAGGCAAATCAACACCTTGAGGCAGTTCTGCCATTCATTGTGATCATGGCTTATCCATACACAAACTCCATTTAACCTTACCTGTCTATCAAAAGTCTATCAGCATTTCTCCACTCCAACCTGACGAAGGGGCAGCACTCCGAAAGCTAGTGGCATTTGCTACCAAATAAACCTGTTGGACTTTAACCTGGTGTTGTTAAACTTCTTACTGTGTTTATCCCAGTCCAACGCCGGTATCTCCACATCATGAATCTCAGCCCTGCACAGTGTTCCTTTCTAAAGTCTGAGGGTTTTTGCCAAATTTGGGAGAGCTGTCTCACAGACTAGTCAAGCAACAGCCTGACATAGTCATACCCTCAGAATCATACCTTTTGGATAATATCCCTGACACTACCACCATCACCACAGTGGTTTAAAATTGGGAGTTGCCCCGGGAGTCCTGAAGTCTCATGTGACCAGGTCAAACATGGGCAAGGAAACCTCCTGCTGATTACCACATATTGTCCCCCTCAGCTGCTGTTGAAAACCAGTCGGAGGAAATCCTGAGGGTGGCAATGTACTCTGGGTGGGAGACCTCAATGCCCATCACCAAGAGTGGCTGGATAGTACCAGCATCGAAGTACCGTGCAGGTAGACTGGGTCTGAGGGAGTCAGGGTGGTGATTGGCAGCAGCAGAACTGTATTCTACCAGAATCTGTTACCTTGTGGCCTGGCATATCCCCTATTCTACCATTTTCACCAAACCAGGGATCAACCCTGGTTCAATGAGGAGTGCAGGAGCAACACCAGGCATACCTAAAAATGAGGTGTCAATCTGCTGAAGCTAACATAAGACTACTTGCATGGCAACAGCAAGTAATAGACAGATCTAAACAATTCTACACTAACTGTACAGCAGTCCTGCCACATCCTGCTGTGAATGGTGACGAATGGTTAAGCAATTCACTGGAGGAGAAAGCTCCACAAATATCCCCATCCTTAATGAGGGAGGAGCTCAGCACATCAGAGCAAAAGATAAAGCTTCTTAGCAATCTTCAACCAGAAATGCTGAGTGGATGTTCCATCTTGGCCACCTCCAAAGGTCCCCAGCATCACAGATATCAGTCTTCAGCTAATTCAATTTGCATCAAGTAATATCAAGAAAAGGCTGAAGGGACTGGATACTGCAAAGGCTATGGGCCCTGACAATATTCCAGCAGTAGTACTGAAGACTTGTGCTCTAGAACTTGCCGCACCCCTAGCCAAGCTGTTCCAGTATAGCTACACCTGCATACACCTGGCAATGTCCAAATGCAGCAAGACATGGACAATATCCATGCTTGGGCTAAGAAGTAGCAAGTGACATTCATGCCACAAAAATGCTAGGCAATGATCATCCCCAACAAGACAGGATCTAACCTTTGCCTACTGACATCCAATGGCATTGCCATTGCTGAATCACCACTCTCAACATCCTGTGTGCTTCCATTGAACAGGAACCGAACATGACTAGCCATATAAATACTGTGGCTACAAGAATAGGTCACAGGCTAGGAATCCTGCAGTGAGTAAGTCATCTCCTGATTCCCCAAAGCCTGTCCATCATCTACAAGGCATAACTCAGGAGTGTGATGGAATACTGTCCACTTGCCAGGATGGGTACACTTCTACAACACTCATGAAGATTGACACCATCCAGGGCAAAGAAACCCACTTGGTTGCTACATCTTGAACAAATATTCAATTGATGCAACACCGAAGAACAGTGTATACCATCTACAAGATGCACTGCAGGAACTGACCAATGTTCCTTAGACATCACCTTCCAAACCTGTGACTGATACCATCTAGAAGATAAGGGCAGCAGTACCTTCACTGTTGCTGGGTCAAATTCCTGGAATTCCCTCCCGAGCAGCACTGTCAGTGTACCTACACCTCAGGGACTGCAGCGATTCAAGAGTACAAAGAACAAAGAACAAAGAACAGTACAGCACAGGAAACAGGCCCTTCGGCCCTCCAAGCCCGCGCCGCTCCTTGGTCCAACTAGACCAATCGTTTGTATCCCTCCATTCCCAGGCTGCTCATGTGACTATCCAGGTAAGTCTTAAACGATGTCAGCGTGCCTGCCTCCACCACCCTACTTGGCAGCGCATTCCAGGCCCCCACCACCCTCTGTGTAATTGCCACCAACATCTCAAGGGCAATTAGGGATGGTCAATGAATACTGGCCGAGCCAGCGACACCCACATCTGTAAATTAATTTAAAAGGGACGTAGGTACACTTACTCCCATTATGGACTAATTCATAAAATCAGTATCAAGTAAATAATCATCAGTTGAAATGTTGTTTCTGACATACTTGTGTACCTGACATAAATTTTATATATTGGATTCACTGCAGTGAGGCATTTCAATTGCTTCCTTCCAAACTCAATATTTCCTCTTGTGCTCTTACGCAAACATTGAAAGATAATTACAATAATTAAGAACCCATTCAATGTTATTAAATATCGTAGTCAGATAGAATCCTTTTCAGATTAATTACAATTCAGATTATAATAAATCATAACATTCGGAACATCAATCCACAGAGATCATAGGTCAATTGTCTCAATGCACAATCTATTAATTTAGCACTAATTATCTGTTTTAGCTTTTTAATTAAAATTGATGAGCAAGTTATGTCTTTCTTTTCCCTCTCTTTTGCTGCAGGTTGTTTCAATTGTATTTTCTGGAATAATTTTGCAAATCTTTTCTGCCTTTAACTTCTCATTCCCTCTCTCTCATTTTCTAATTTTTTATTTACATTTCCCCCTTCCATTTTTTTCTTTACCCAACAGATTTCTCAGCTCTGTTTTGAGTTAGAATCATAGAATCCCTCTAGTGCAGAAGGAGGTCCCAATCCCATAACCCCACATATTTACCCTGCTATTTCCCCGACACTAGGGCTAATTTAGTATGGCCAATCAACCTAACCCGCACATTTTTGGACTGTGGGAGGAAACCGGAGCGCCTGGAGGAAACCCGCGCAGACACGGGGAGAATGTGCAAACTCCACACAGATAGTGACCCGAGGCTGGAATTGAACCCGGCTCCTTGGCACTGAGAGGCAGCAGTGCTAACCACTGTGTCACCATGCTATTTACATTTGTCATCTTTAGTCACTCAGGAGAAATACGCTACTTTGGGTGCCACACCTGGCAAATGGATGGCCCCATTAGGGGCGGCATGGTGGCAAAGTGGTTAGCACTGCAACTTCACAGACAGGAACCTGGGTTCAATTTCAGCCTTGGGTAACTGCCTGTGTGGAGTTTGCATGTTTCCCCCATGTCTGCATAGGTTTCTTCCGAGTGCTCCGGTTTCCTCCCACTCTCCAAAGATGTGCAGGTTAGGTGGATTGGCCATGCTAAATTGCTCTTTAGTGTCCAAAGGTGTGTAGGTTAGGAGAATTAGCCATGGTAAATGTGTGAGGATAGGGTGGCGGGGGGGAGAGGGCCTGGGTAATATACTCTGTCAGAGTTGGTGCAGCCTAATGATCTCTTCTACACCAACTTTGAGAGAGTATATTCCATAATATCAGCCTCTTCCAGTTCGTCCAACCACCCAAACATGGTCTGCATCTACCTATTTCCTTTCTTTTAATAATAGCACAGTTAAAGTCTATTTGGATCTGTTCTGCTTTCATCTGCCTCTCTGCAGTTTTGCTAAGACTGTGATTTTAAACTCTTGTGCATTACCCAATGGGTAAATGTTGTGAAGAAATGTGAAAAGTGCTCAACACTTGTTTCCACCAAAACCATGGGATATGGTTTCCTTTAGGTTTTTAATGTTATCCCAGTAATTAACTCAACATTGTGCAAATGCACAGAGTAGACAGGGAAACACTGTTCTCACTGGTGAAAGCATTCACATTGCATTGGGCATAGATTGAAGATAATTGGCAAGGGAAGCAATGGAGACATGAGGAGAAACCTTATTCACCCTGCTGTGGTGGTGTAGCAGAGGCAGATTCAATCAATTCAAACAGGGCGGAATTGGATTTTTATCTCACAAGGTAGAATGTAAAGGGCTATGGGAAAAGGCTGGGAAATGGCACTGGGTGTATTGCTCATTAAGAGAGTTGGGGCAGTCACAATGGGCTAAATGGCCTCCTTCTGTACTTTAACAAACTGTGTGATACACTCACTTAAACACTTTCCTCGCTTTTAAAGAGAAAGGTGGCCTATAATAGACAGCAAATGCAGCAAACCTGCAGGAGACAAGTACAGCCACTTGTGTCAATGCCCAGGGGAGAGACAGTGCTGGGATTTTTGGGGTGACCATCACTGAGGCCAAGGCTGGTGCTGTCATCTGTAGCCAGTGAAGATGATGCTATTTCCTGCCTGCTGCACCTTCTCAAATCCTACTTCACTCTCATCCTGCGTGGCACACACACTGCAGATGGTGTAACCTTACTCTTTTGCTCTCCAGCCAACGCCTTCCTTTGTGCGTTCATGTTTTTGGATATCTGAGAACTGTCGTCTGGCAAGACAATTAAGGCCGAAAGCCAAGCTGGAGATCAGACCATCGGGGGAAGAAACACCAACACTTTGATCCTATACTCATAGCCACCATCTCTGATAATGGCACTGCATCTCTTTTTATCCTTTAATGGGATGTGGGATTTGCTGCCCTAATTATCCTTGATTTTAAAGGCATATTGGGCCAAATCAGAGGGATCTGGAGTCACATGTAAACCATACCAGGTAAGGATGGCAAATTTCCTTCCCTAAAGGATGTTAGTGAACCAGATGTTTTTTTATGACAGGCCCGCCAAAGGCCAGCAAACTCTTGGAGGAGGGATCTATGCCCTTAAAGAGATGTGAGTCCTGATGGCAGGCAGTTAATTGCCTGATCAGCATAGAATCACACTGGGACTACCAAAACAGCCATGGAGGTGTTGCCCCCGGAGTTCCAATTCATCCCACCTCATCCACTGAATTGGGGCCACCGCTGCTGCTATTAAATTCAGCCCCAGTTCCGCTTTGGAGGATTCAGGTGAGCACTTTGATGGAATGTTGCACAGAGAAAGGTTGATGGGCTTACACACAGAAAGACTTTGTGCATTGGTAAGAGTCCCTTGCCATTGACCAGGATCATGGAGGAACCTGTGTGGAAGTGATGGCCGAATAATGAGAACACTTGAGGACCCAGCTGTGAAATCTGATGGCCAATGACTCTGCTTCCATTGCAACAGAAGTAACCATCCGATGCCTGAGTGCTCAGACTGATGTAATGAAACCTCTGCTTGTTGCCCTGCAAGCTCGGCTTGGTGCTTCGCAGGCTCAGACTGCTGTCCTTATGGTTGCGTACATCCATGCTCGAATGGGCTTGCAAATCTCACAGCAATCTCCTCCTCAGCAGATTGCAAGGAGAGCTGAGGTGCTGCCTCAGGGGAGTGGCAGTGCCTTCAGGAAGCACAAACCTGCTGTTTCCTCTCTTCCCTCTCTAGTGCCCCAACTAGGGGATCTTGTGGTGCGGTGATTAGCTTCCCTGTGTATGAGCCAGACTCACCAGGTTTGAGTCTCACTCTGGGTCATGATGACCAGGGAACACAAATTCATAACATGACCAAACAAGTTGATTATCAACCTGCAAACCCTCCCAATACCCCATGGCAGGCAGTAAGCAGGAGAGTCCCCTGGTCAATCAGAATCGAGTGGTAGCGGCAGTACAAACTGCCTTTCCCCCATGTTAAAAAACTCCATGCGTAGGTTCTTGCCATGGGTGGTACTCCATAATAAGCATCCATGCACTCCGATGGACTACCAGAGGATGAAGGAGATGCGTGCTCCTTTCACCGTCATTCGGCCAACTGCATGTGCTTAAGAGGGAGCATTAACAAATGGTCTAAAAATATCATATCAGGTCGAAAATCACAGTTAGATGCTGACTGGCATCATAGCCTACCCACTCTGTAAACATGTGGCACATATATACCATAGAACAATAGAAATGTTACAGCACAGGAGGTCATTTGGCCCATCTTGTCGATGCCAGCCCAAGGACACCTTGAGTGCCCTTTATAATCCCACCTTCCTGCTCCCGGCCCATAGCCCTGCAGCTTATAGCACTTGAGGTGCAGAACCAGGTACTTTTTGAAAGTGTTTAGTGTCTCTACCTCCATCACCGACTCGGACAGCGAATTCTAGGCACCCACCACCCTTTGTGGAAAAAAAATTATTCCTCATGTCCTCTCGACACCTATTGCCACTTACCTTGAACCTATGTCCCCTGGTTCTAGAATTCTCCACCAAGGGAAACAATTTTATCCTGTCCACTCTACCTTATCCCTCATAATTTTGTATACCTTTATGTAATATCCACGCTATTTCCTTTGCAATGTTACAATTGGCACATGCCCACCCGAAGTGGTTGGGAGCACTGAAAAAATATGAAGTCCTTCGACACTCATTTTCTGGAGAAACTGCAAGCGACAGGCTGTATTTCATCTGATTTCGTACAAGTTTTGGATCTTCACTTGAAACTTTGCAAACGCTCTAACTCAAGATAAAGTACATAAGTAGTTGAGCTTGACACTTGTCACATTAAAGTATCACAAGGGGAAAGTTCATCCAAGTTTTTATTTCTCATTTGTATTGGCCACTGCCTGGTGCTGTTATTGAAATGTCTCTCACAGGCTCACTAAATTAAACAAATTACCAATGATAAAAGTACAATATAAAATTCTAGATTCAGAAAAACCGTTCAGCTTACTTCATTAAGATTTAATTAACCAAAGCTGGAATTTGTCACTGCTCATTATTAGTTGCACCTGAGCTTCTGTTTTCCTCTGTTTAAATCTTTTACAAGTGGACAGGATTCAGTGGTCTCCAAATACAAGCCCTGACTGGCTGTAGGTTGAAAAATTCTGCCCAATATTGAAGCAATCTCATTAGAAAGCAAACCTGCCAGGGAATATAATTAAACGCAGGGTAAACACCTAATTAAGGTTGGATCAGTTCACACAAGCTATTTGGTTTGCCGCTTCCATTCATTCCCTGTTTGTAGTGGTGGTGGTGTGTTATAGTTCACTCAGGGGGCGGGATTTTCCAGCCGCGTTCGTCCCAAAGCCGGAAAATCCCGCCCGAGGTCAACGGACATTTGCAGTGTTCGTGTCCTGCCCACTACGTTTCCCGTGGTGGGCGGGACAGGAAAATTCCACCCAGAGTGGCTGGGGAGGGTTTAAACTAATATGGTAGGGTGATGGGAACCTTTGCAAGGATTCAGAGCAGAGAGAATTAAGAACAAGAGGAAAAGACAGTAAGGGGAATAAGAAAAGTGATAGGCAGAGAAATCAAGGGCCAGAGTCAGATAAGGACTGAGTACAAAAATAGGAGGAAAGGGAAAAGAAATGTTAAAAGTGCTCACCTTAAGGTTTTGTACCCTGAATGATCAGAGCATTTGAAACAAAATGGATGTTGCACAGATAGATGTAAAGGGGTTTGATACAGTTGGCATTACGGAGACGTGGCTCCAAAGTGACCAAGGATGGGAACTAAACATTGAGGACTATTCAGTGTTTAGAAAGGACAGACAGGAAGGAAAAGGCGGTGAAGTTGCATTGTTGTACTTCTGTTCTGCCATTCTCGCATTCTGACCACTCAGTGGACACTCTTCACACCTTCTCAGCCTTCTGTATCCTCATTTACATTCCCTTTGTCCAAGCCCACACCACCCCCCATCCCCCCATGCCCCCCATCCTAATAGTATAAATCTCGGCTGATTCTCTCTGCTCTCAGCTCTGATGAAGGGTGATCTAGACTCGAAACATTGGCTCTATTCTCTCCCCACAGATGCTGTCGGACCTGCTGAGATTTTCCAGCATTTTCTGTTTTTGTTTAAAATGTTTACGTTCAGAGAGACTTGAATGTACTCGTACAAGGAAGTCAGAAAGTTAGCATGCAAAGCCAACAAGTAATTGGGAAGGCAAATGGCATGGTGGCCTTATTACAAGGAGACTGGAGCAGAAGAATAAAGAAGTCTTGCTACAATTGTATTGGATTTTGGTAATACCATGCCTGGAGTACTGTGCACAGCTTTGGTTTCCATATGTCAGGAATTAAATGCTTGTCTTGGGAGCAGTATAGTGAATGTTCATTAGTTTGCTTCCGGGTGAGAAGGTTGTCCTTTTATAAGAAATTGAGTAAATTGAGTCGATGCTCTCTGAGGTTTAAAAGAATGAGAGGGAATCTCATTGAAACCTCCAAGATTCTGAAGGAGCTTAACAAGATACACACTAAAAGGTTGTTTCTCCTGGTTGGGGAATCTAGAACATGGGGGCACAGTTTCAGGACAAAAGGTTGATCATTTGCGATCAAGCTTAGGAGAAATTGTTCTCATTCAGAGAGTTGTGAATCTTTGGAATTCTTTGTTTACATGTATTAGTATACAGTGAAAAGTATTGTTTCTTGCGTGCTATACAGAAAAAGCATACCGTACATAAAGAAGAAAAGGAGAGAGTGCAGAATATAGTGTTACAGTCAAAGCTAGAGTGTAGCAAAAGATCAACTTAATGCGACGTAAGTCCATTCAAAAGTCCGATGGCAGCAGGGAAGAAGCTGTTCTTGAGTCGGTTGGTACATGTCAGACTTTTGTATCTTTTTCCCGATGGAAGAAGGTGGAAGAGAGAATGTCCGAGATGCATGGGGTCCTCAATAATGCTGGCTGCTATTCGGCAGCGGGAAGTGTAGACCGAGTCAATGTGTGAGAGGCTGTTTTGAGTGATAGACTGGGCTTCATTCACGACCCTTTGTAGTTTCTCGTGGTCTTGGATAGAGCAGGAGCCGTACCAAGCTGTGATACAATCAGAAAGAATGCTTTCAATGGTGCATCTGTAAAAGTTGGTGAGAGTCGTAGCGGACATGCCAAATTACATAAAGGTATAATTTAGCATGGCCAATCAACTTAACATCTTTGGACTGTAGGAAGAAACCAGAGCACACAGAGGGAAGCCATGCAGACACAGGGAGAATGTGCAAACTCCACTCAGACAGTCACCTGAAGCCGGGATTGAACCTGGGTCCCTGGCACTGTGAGGCAGCAGTGCTAACCACTGTGCTATGGAGCTGCTTTTCTTATGGTTGTGAATGCTCCAATGTTTAAAATACTTGAGGCTGAGATAGAGATTTTTGATCTCTCACAGAATTAATGGATTTGGGGATGGGGCAGGAAAGATTAGTGGGAAGATCACTGAATTTGTTTTATATATGTATCAAACAACATGCTAATTTTTGGAACCAAACACTTTAAATGAGACACTGCCTAGTTAGAAATGATGCTGCCACTATTGATCTCAGAAATGCAAATCCATGCTTTAAAGATTTGTGAACTGAAAGCTCAAAGAATTCAGAATCTTATCACTAGGAAAAGTATAAAAGCATGAACAATGCCAATGTGGAAAAGCAAAAGCCTTTCTAAAATTAGAAAAATATTTTTCCTTAAAATTATCCTAAAATGCATTTGTACAAGGCTGGCCACTCCTTTCTTCTAGATACCTCAAATATTTCAACGTAATGCTTTGTGTTAGGAGTCATTTAGGTTAGGTTAGCCATTTGGAGTTATGCTGATAGTAGTTAATTTGAAGGAAAGTTTACTTTACACATTTATCCGAAGGAATTATATCTTCCTCATGAATATAATCTGTGCCCCTAGCTATCCACTGTTCCAATGCACAGATTTTGAGAACAGAACAAGAATTGCAAGTGAGTTTCCAGCTACACTTGGAGATCATAGATTCCCTGCAGTGCAGTAGGAAGCTATTTGGCCCATCGGGCCTGCACCAACAACAATCCCACCTAGGCCCTATCCCCGGAACCCCACGTATTTACCCTGCTAATCCTCCTGACACTAATTTAGCTTGGCCAATCAACCTAACCCGCACATCTTTGGACAGTGGGAGGAAACCAGAGCACCCGGAGGGAAGCCACGCAGACACAGGGAGAATGTGCAAACTTCACACAGTCACCCAAGGTCAGAATTGAACCCGGGTCCCTGATGCTGTGAGGCAGCAGCGCTAACCACTGTGCCACCGAGCTGCACTTCTTATGGAATAATTTTATATTTGACCGTTGGTCCACAGAAAATATTTGGAAATAATTACCTATTTTTTAAAAAAGTGATTTTGGATAGAAATGGTCTTAATAATCATTAAAAATAATAAGACTGTGATGAAAAGTATTAAGATTCTAGTGTTCTCAGAATGTAAAGATTTTGTTAGACCATCATAGTCATTGTTAATATGCTGGGAGTCTTTGATGTTAGGCAGTAATGGTCTGGTTAGCCTTTCTGGCTGTGAACAGCTGTAAATAAAAAGAGAGAAAAAGACCTGGAAAGTCAGGTCCAACAAATGCCCCCAAGTAGGTTTAAGTAAGGTTTAAGATAGGCAGCTGAAATCTTTCATCAGGTTTAGAAATTGTGGGAGAACAGGTGTGCATTAATCTACCTGAGGCAAGTAAGATAGTCCATTGATATTAGGAGGTGCGGCAGATTATTTATTTTGTATTGTATGAAGATAAGTTGTACTGATTAAACTAAGTGAGTGTGATTTATCAAATTGTTCTCTACTGCATCCTTATTGCTGTGAAACTAAGCAACTTAATGATTTTCTGATTTTCCTTTGAAGGAAATGAAGACGGACACAGATGGAAAATCTGATTCAGATGAAAAGCTTACTGGCGTTCGTACTTTCTGGATTATAATACCATGCAGCTATGCAGCATAAGCCTCACTCTCAAATTACACACTCAATCTGCTTACTTGATTACTACAGTGGTCACTGAGAATGCCTAAGGCTGGAGCTTAACTTTCAAGAAGTTAAAACAAATTACTTTGGATGTTGGAATCTGAAACAAAAGCAGGAAATGCTGGAAAATCTCAGCAGGTCTGACAGTATCTGTGGAGAGAGAATAGAGTACAAAGTCTCACAACACCAGGTTAAAGTCCAACAGGTTTATTTGATGGCAAATACCATAAGCTTTCGGAGCGCTTCTCCTTCGTCAGATGGAGTGGAAATGTGCTCTCAAACAGTGCACAGAGACACAAAATCAAGTTACAGAATACTGATTAGAATGCGAATCCCTACAGCCAGTCAGGTCTTAAAGGTAGACCTGGCTGGTTGTAGGGATTCGTATTCTAATCAGTATTCTGTAACTTGATTTTGTGTCTCTGTGCACTGTTTGAGAGCACATTTCCACTCCATCTGACGAAGGAGCAGCGCTCCGAAAGCTTATGGTATTTGCTACCAAATAAACCTGTTGGACTTTAACCTGGTGTTGTGAGACTTCTTACTGTGTTCACCCCAGTCCAACGCCGGCATCTCCACATCGAGAGAGAATAGAGCCAACGTTTTGAGTCTGGATGGCTCTAGTCACCCAAACATTAGCTCTCTCTTTCTACTTTCAAGAAGGTATTTTTTATTCACTTATGGGACAAGGGTGTCGCTGGCTAGCCAGTATTTATTGCCCATCCTTAGTTACCCTTGGAGGGCAATTGAGAGTCAACCACATTGCTGTGGCTCTGGAATCATATGTAGGCCAGACCAGGTAAGGACAGCAGATTTCCTTCCCTAAAGGACATTAGTGAACCACATGGGTTTTTACGACAATCGGCAATGGTTTCACGGCCGTCAGTAGATTATTAACTCCAGATATTTTTCATTGAATTCAAATTCCACCATCTGTTGTGGTGGGATTCGAACCCGGGTCTCCAGAACATTAGCTGAGTTTCTGGATTAATAGTCTAGCAAAAATACTACTGGGCCATCAATTCCCCCAATGTCACTATGTTACTGTTTTGGGATTTGAGTTCCTCAGCTACTTTTGAAGCAATTTTACCCAGTTTATGTCAATCTGAAAACACTTCTTATTCATTGAAATGAGAATTTAAGCCAGTCACTGGTTCACAAACCCAATTCTTCAAAGAACAAGTTGAGAAGGTTGTTTCTTTAAACCAAAAGCTAAGGAAGTCATGTTAACAGTCCTTATTGGGCCTCAACTTAAGTATTGTGTCCCAAGTTTTCGGCAGGAAGAGTTAAGCTCTTGAAAATGTTGTGGGGAAGGTGCCAGGAATGAGGGAATACATGGAGGGAGTGGAGAAGATGGGATTGTTCTCCAGAAGCTGAAAAGGTTAAGGGATGATTTAAAGGTGTTGTTCAAGGTTACAAATGGTTCTGATACAAGGTAATTGGATAAAGAATCATTGCGGAGATTAGGAGAAATGTTTTTATGCAGCGAGTTGCTATGATTTGGAATGCAGGAGTGGTGAAAGATTCAATAACAACTTGCAAAAGAGAATTAGATGTATACATGATAAGGAAAGAAAAAGTACTGGGCTTGTTGGAAGAACAGGGACATGGGACTAATTGGATAGTTCTTTCAAATGACCTCCTTCTATGCCATATGATTTTGAAGTTTTCCTGCACTAGAATTGATATTTTTGTTCACTTGTTATTCAAACGTTTATTTAATTATATTGCATTTGCATGTCAAAAGCACCGTATACTCTAACATCTGAATGTGCAATGCTTTCTAATCTGACAAAAGATTTCATACTGCAAAATCAAATAATGTTTGAACTGTGGACAATTCAGCAAGCCCCATATCTTATAAACACAGCTGTTTTCCAAAATGAATACATGCAACTTTTTTAATAATGGAAGTATCAGACAGTGTTACCAAAGGAAATATGGCATCAGTTTTCCTATCTCCCTGTGCTCTTAGAGCAGACAATACTTGAAAAAAATAATGCAAAGTAATATTCAACATGAATTTTGATATCAACGTGCAAAGTTAAAAATTTGGCAATGGCCTACTTAAGAGCAGGAGTACGCCATTCAACCTTTCAATTCCATTTCACCATTCAGTACAATCATGGCTGATCTGTATCATAGAATAATAGAATCATAGAAACCCTACAGTGCAGAAGGAGGCGATTCGGCCCATCGAGTCTGCACCGACCACAATCCCACCCAGGCCCTACCCCCACATATTTTACCTGCTAATCCCTCTAACCTACGCATCTTGGGACTCTAAGGGGCAATTTTTAACCTGGCCAATCAACCTAGCCCGCACATCTTTGGACTGTAGCTTTGATTTGATTTGTCATTGTCACATGTATTGGTGTACAGTGCTATACAGACAAAGCATACCATTCCTAGAGAAGGAAAGGAGAGGGTGCAGAATGTGGTGTTACAGTCATAGCTAGGATGTAGAGAAAGATCAATTTAATATAAGGTAGGTCCATTCAAAAGGCCAATGGCAGCTGTTCTTGAGTCGGTTAGTCGGTTCTTGAGACGGAAGAGGTTGAAGAGAGTATGTCTGTGGTGCGTGGGGTCCTTCATTATGCTGACTGCTTTCCCGAGGCAGCAGGAAGTGTAGACAGAGTCAATGGATGGGAGGCTGGTTTGCTTGATGGACTGGGCTTAACTCCCACTTCCAAATTAATGCTTACTCTGCACCATTTTAAGTTTATTTATTAGTGCCACAAGTAGGCTTACATTAACACTGCAATGAAGTAACGTGAAAATTCCTGAAGTCACCACACTCTGGCACCTTTTTGGGTACACTGAGGGAGAATTTAGCAAGGCCAATGGACCAAACCCGCACATCTTTGGACTGTGGGAGGAAACCGGAGCACCCAGAGGAAACTCACGCAGACCCAGGGAAAACGTGCAAACCCCACACAAACAGTGACCTGGGACCCTGAGGCTGTGAGATAGCAGTGCTAACCACTGTGCCACCGTACTGCCCAGCCAATCTTAACCTCTTCAATTCTGGTTACAAGGAGCTTGGCCTGACCCTGAATGTTGCCAAACATAAATCACATACCAATCTGCACCTAGTCAGCCAAATACTCCAACTCCCATAAATATTGCAGGAGAGACTCTGGAGTCTCTTGAGTACTTCCCATGCCTTGGCAGCCACCTCTCTCAATAGGCCACCTATGACAAGCAGATCCAACATCGGCTCAGCTCTGCCAGCTCAGCCCTCCACGAATTATGATAGTATGTGTTTGACAATAAAGTCTGCATGTCCAGAAATATCCAAGCATACAGAGCAGTCGTCATCACCACACTTCTGTACTGCAGCGTGACCCGGACTGTGTATCAGTGACACATAAGAACACTACAGAAATTCCATCAGCAACCCTCCGCTGCATCCTTCGGATTCAATCGAGTGCTGTCAAACAAATGCTAGTGTCCATCTTGAAAGCAACTCCAAAAGCATTCAGGCAAAACTCCTGTAAAGTCAACTTTGATGCACTGCTTACTGTGCCTGGATAGCAGTGCCAGTCTGGCACCCTGGTGCTGCCCACCAGGCAGTGCTAAAAGGGCAGGGCCTGAGGGGGCAGGGCCAGACCAAGGGCAGGCTGATTGGTGGGGGAAGAAGGGGGGACTGCTGCACACCCTGCACAGTGATCGGTGGGTGGAGAGGGAGGGTGGCGATCGGTCCGGCCGGGTTGGAGGGGGAGCGGGGGGAGAGCAGGGTAGATCGGTCTGGCCGGCGGGCGGGGGGGGGGGGGGGGGGTGCGCACAGGTGGCAGTGGACAATCATTTTGGAGGGTGGGGGTGCTGGGCCACAGAGGCCTACCTAAAAGCTGCAGAGTCAGTGACAGTTCTCTGCTGCTCTCAGAGCAGAGACCAGCTCATGCGCAATGGCGCTCTCTGCTGCTGTCAACTGGCTTTTGGGCAAGCTAGGCCCTGCCCACTCCTCCTTCAGGCAGAAATCAGATTGAGGGGCTTTTTCTCGCACAGAGTGCATAAGACTCGCCAAAACAAAATGGATCTGAAACTCTCACATTTTCCCATCCATTCTGGACTTACAATATTTTTGGTAAGATCGCCCCCATGGAATGAACACTCTGCCATTTCTTGGTAAGATTCCTCACATTGGCTGGGATTTTGTACTCCCAGCGAATGTGAATGGTGATAGGAGCACATAATGGCCGGAATTTTACCACCCCGCCCGCCACGGGAATCGGAGTAGGCAAGGGGCAGAACATGGAAAGGTTTGTTGAACCTGGCGGGATTTTATGGTTTCAGGACAAGCAAGGCTGTAAAATCCTGCCTAATATCATAAGAGGTCGAAATATTGCTTCACTTCAATGGGATTCCCAATCACATCGGGACCCCTATTTGAAACACATTATCGCATTATTCTGCTTCCCCGCAGCAATCATCAACCAATACTCGAAAGTCTGTGTGACATCACAACGGCACCATTTGCAATGGCTTTTTAAAAATGGGAATCTGGCGAACTCATTTCCAAATTCCCGTACAGTTTACCATCAGCCACCGCTGCTTGCCAGGGGAAAGAGGGCACCGCAAGGACAAGAGGAAACTGACAAAGGATTACAGAGTGTGGGGTGGGTGAGCTAGCAAAGAGCAAAGAGGTGAGGGGGGATGGGGGGGGTGGGGGGGGGGGGGAAGCAACGGCAAAGGAGGGGAGATACAGTGGTGGAAGTGGGTCAACTGGCAAGGCAGCTCAGGCACAGGGATGGAATAGAGCCAGTATAGCTGTTCGGTCTGAGAGGTGACCTGGCCGAGGAGGCGGGGGTGAACATAGAACATAGAACAGTACAGCACAGAACAGGCCCTTCGGCCCACGATGTTGTGCCGAGCTTTATCTGAAACCAAGATCAAGCTATCCCACTCCCTATCATCCTGGTGTGCTCCATGTGCCTATCCAATAACCGCTTAAATGTTCCTAAAGTGTCTGACTCCACTATCACTGCAGGCGGTCCATTCCACACCCCAACCACTCTCTGCGTAAAGAACCTACCTCTGATATCCTTCCTATATCTCCCACCACGAACCCTATAGTTATGCCCCCTGTGATTCGGTCACTGTGCTGTGATTCGGTCACAGGGAGAGGGAATTTGGGTGGGTTGGACACTCCCGCAGTCATCTAGGTGGTTGGCCCTGGGCTGTGCACCTCCCTATGGGTGTCCCCTGGCTCCTGGCTTCCTCTTTAGGATAGAGCGGCAAATGGAGCGAGATCAAGAAGCCATGCTGTCCTCTGCTGTTTTCAATTGTGAATGCCCGTAAGTGTCTGTACCATGGAGTGAACATCCTGCATTCTGGCACGTGTGGATGGTGAGTGGGATCAGGGAGGTGATGAGATGAAGACCCGCTGGTGATGAAGATGTGGGAGAGTGAGTGGTGGTTTCCCTTGAGCTGGCAGTGAGTGAGCTGTCTGTGGGTAAGTGATGGATTTGTGTGTGTGAGTCGAGAGTGATGAGAAGAGTGACTTATGCTGGTAGAACGGAAGAGATCAGTCATCATCTTCCTGCACTGGATGTCCATCCTCCTCTGCAAGGAGTTGGTACTTACGAAAATTGCCACCACCTCCCTTAAGGTATGGTAAACTTACTTGCGGGTTTCATTCCTATGTGTGGGTACAAGGTGTTGCTCTACAGCATCCAACAGTCTGGTGAGGGAGGCCTCCATGAATCCAGGGGCAGACCTCTTCACAGTCATCCTTTGCATTGGATCTTGCACAAGTGTCTGGGAAGAGCTGAGGCACTATTTAAATGGAGCACCCCGCTTATTGAACCGCTCAGCTGACAGTGGAGCAAGAGAATCAGGGGGGCTGCCCGCCATGCAGGCAGTGTGAAATCCGTAGAGAATTTTAAAATAAAGTATCTGAAAATACAATACAAAAACCTGCCCCCGCCGCCAGTTGGCTAAATGCCGCTTTTCCCACCCGTTGCTATAATACCACCAAATATGGGAAAATTCTGCCCTGAGTTTATTGTAATTTAAAACATCAATGTTTTAATGGGGACAATTTAGGGGAGGTAACAGCCTAGTGGTATTATCACTTGACTATTAATCCAGCGAATGTTCTGGGGACCCGGGTTCAAATCCCGCCACGGCAGATGGTGGAATTTGGATTCAATGAAAGATGTCTGAAATTAAGAATCTACTGATGACCAAGAAACCATTGTCGATTGTTGTAAAAACCCATCTGGTTCACTAATGTCATTTAGGGAAGGAAATCTGCCTTTCTTACCTGGTCTGGCCTACATGTGACTCCAGAACTACAGCAATTTGGTTGACTCTCAGCTGCCCTCGGGCAACTAGGGATGGGCAATAAATGCTGACCAGCCAGTGATGCCCATGCCCCATGAACGAATATTTAAAAACTACATTTCTGTGATGTGCAGAAATTAGATTTTTCTTTGAAGGCCTTTGAGACAGAACCAAGTTAGATAGAGAAAATACCATGAACAACTGAGATATATGGTTCTAGATTACTGAATGGTCTCAGTGCATGATTTGTTCCTTTGAAGTGGGATATTTTATTCAACAACTATTTGACATAAAAATAATTAGATAGATACCTAAAATTTAGTGAGTGATTTTATCTAAAGCGCACTTGAAACGCTCATATAAAATCCAACCCTGCTATTTTAAATTGGCAATTGGTAACTTATTTCAAATGAATAGATTAGTGCTTAGAGAGGAATTGCAAACAACTTATTGTTTTAGTGATAGCATTGCTCAGTGCTGGCCATGCTGTTCGACATTTCCATTTCAAACAGAATGTTGTTATCCTTTTTTTTTGCCGGTTAGTTAATCCATGAAGCATTACTGCTCACTTCACTTCAGAAAACAAATGCAACCAGCTATTCATAGCTCAGATTTAATCATTTAATCAACAGCATTAGAAAATGATACAACACTAAAGATGCCTGAACTTCAAGGGCACCCGGAATGTCTTTGTTGATCCATGGAAGTAAAATATTAACATTTTTGTTCAGAAATAAAGCATCTATCCTACCTTGAACACAAAAATTATTCCTGTGATGTATTTGAAAAGTAAATTGTTCAATGGGGCTTTTTAATTTTATCTTATTAGTTGTCACTCTGGCCTTGAATAATGCTTGCATCTATAGTGCGTACAACTTAGAAAATCCCCCAATTAAGGCACTGAAGTGCAGGCATAACTTTAAAAAAAACGTGCTGAGAAAAAAAACAAAATATTAAGGAGATTAACCAAAAGCATGATGTGTGAGGGCGGCATGGTGGCACAGTGGTTAGCACTGCTGCCTCATAGCGCTAGGGACCTGGATTTGATTCCCGGCTTGGGTCACTTCTGTGCAGAGTCTGCACATTCTCCCCGTGTCTGCGGGGGAGTCCTCCGGGTGCTTCGATTTCTTCCCAATCTGAAAGATATGTTGGTGAGGTGCGTTGGCCTTGCTAAATTCTCCCTCAGTGTACCTGAACATATGTCGGAGTGTGGTGACTAGGGGATTTTCACAGTAAATTCATTGCAGTGTTAATGTAAGCCTACTTGTGACACTAATAAATAAACTTTAAAACTTTTTAAGAGGATCATTAAAGGGAGAGAGAGAGACAGTGCTAAAAGAGTTTAAGGAGGATATTTCTAGACAGTGATCAATTTATCTTCAAGTGTTGGGGTGAAAGGCGAAGTGATGCACAAGATGCCAGAGTCAGAAATGGGAGCGAGGATGGAATTGTCGAGGATCTGCCAGTGATGAGACAGTACAACTTGATGTGAAATATGATATAAGCAGCAGAATTTTGAATGAACTATTATTTGGAGGATAGAGAGTGGCTTAGCCAGTCAGAAGAACATAGGTAGTCACATCTGGAGGTGACAAGTCATCAGTGAGTGTTTCAGCATCAGATGAACTAGGGTGGAAGTGTTGACGTAGGCTATCATTGTGATGGAGAGAACCATTAAAAAGAGAAAAGCATGTGTGATATTGAAGCTGTGCTGGTTGTTATAATAAAGATGAGCAATGCAGCTCTGAGGAGAGCATATTGAGTACTCCTGCATTCATTGGAGAGATAGCTTCCATGTTCAAATTTTCCTCTAATGCAATTAGAAGATACAGCAGCAGAGATCAGGTTGTTGACATATTCATTGCACCAAGTTTGAGGTAATTTTTATCCACAAATAATACAAAATATTGATTAACAAATTGCTGAAGCATATTCTTTTAGAATACGTAAATCCAGAAGTATTACGCTACATCATACTAGGAAGAAGATTCTTCCCCTGTCAGGCTTTTTTGAGATTGACAGAACTCTGTTTGCAGCCCCATCAGGTGTGACATGAAAGCAAAGGCCTTGACTTGTCTGAAGTGAGAACCACTCAGTGTCATCCGCAGACTGGGATATCACTTTCTTCATGTCACTGTTCACTTGTTAAGTTCATCGAATCCGAGTTCGACCTCAATCTTACCATGCCTGTGTGAAACTTTCCACTTCCCACCTGTGTCTCCCGATGGATCTTTCTGAATGAGATTGTCAATTTATACCAATCTGTGCTGAATTGTTGACAGTTTTGTCATTGGATCCAAATGCATCAAGACTTTGGACTGAAGATTTGCCAAGGATGAGTCATACCAGGATGTTTACAAGAAGTGAAAATGAAAACTCTCAACTCTGCTGGCTCTGCTAGTTTTGAACCTAAATCTTAGATATGAGTTCCAGGGTGTTGTAACTACCTCAAAGGGGTTAACTCAAAAATATGTAGGAAGGGTCATAGAATCATTGAATCCATAGAGTGCAGAAGGAGGCCATTCGGCCCATCTAGCCTGCACCAACAACAATCCCACCCAAGTCCTATCCCCGTAACCCCACGTATTTTCCCTGGTAATCCCCCTGACACTCAGAGTCAATTTATCATGGCCAATCCACCGAGCCTGCACATCTTTGGACTTGCACATTCCAGGAGTTTGCACATTCTCCTCGTGTCTGCGTGGGTTTCCTCCGGGTGCTCCGGTTTCCTCCCACAGTCCAAAGATGTGCGGGTTAGGTTGATTGGCCATGCTAAAATTGCCCCTTAGTGTCCTGAGATGCGTAGGTTAGAGGGATTAGTGGGTAAAATATGTAGGGATATGGGGGTAGGGCCTGGGTGGGATTGTGGTCGGTGCAGACTCGATGGGCCGAATGGCCTCTTTCTGTATTGTAGCGTTTCTATGACTGTGGGAGGAAACTGGAGCAGCCAGAGGAAACCCATGCAGGCATGTGAAGAAGATGCAAACTCCACACAGTCATCCAAGGCCAGAATCGTACCTGGATCCCTGGCGCTGTGAGACAGCAGTGCTAACCATTCTGCCATCGCGTCGCACCAAGGCCCTCCAAGGGTATTTAGTGTTCCCTTACTCCCCACCCAGATGTGGGCCCAGGTACCAGCATGCATGCGGAACTCAGGTAGGAGTCAGACTAGTTTACACCAGACTATCATCATCATGGTGCTTAGAGAGTCATCATCACCCTCCTGCCTGCCACAGAAACTCGCAAACACAGTGTACCCAGGCCCACCACTTTGGTGTTACAATGTTGCGGGAGATTGTAGGGGTGCACCAGGATGGGAAAATTGGAACCCACGTTCAGGAACACATTCCTCTAGTTCCTAAATGCGTGTGATCAGGGCCTCCCTCGCTGCCCTCGCATACCAGACCCTTGCTGCTGCCAGCCCTCCAGTGCCTGGGAGGTGTTGGTCATCGTCACCATTGTCCTCCTCCTCTTCCTCCTCCCTCTTCCTCCTGGCGACATTCGGCTGGTCAGCCTCCACTGTCTCCTCCTCTTTCAAGACATCGCTCTGCTGTTGTGCCAGATTGTGGAAGGCACAGCACACCATCACAATGTAGGAAGAAATCAGGGAGCTATACTGGAGGGCCCTGCCAGAGTGGTCCAGGCACCTGAACCGCATTTTGAGGAGCCCTGTGCACCGCTCCACGATTGACCTGGTGGCAACGTGGGCCTCATTATATCAGGCCTCCGCCTCAGTCTTAGCTGTCTTTACGGTTGTCATCAGCCAAGTCTGAAGCGGGTACCCCATGTCCCCCATCTCTGCACCCTGGGCTCCTCCTCACACTGCACATTGATGGAATGGAAGCCCTTTCTGTTCATGAATCTTCCAGGACTTTTCTCCGGGGCCTTGAGGGTGACATGGGCGCAGTCTATAGCCCCCTGTACATTTGGCATCCCCGGAATGGCCGCAAATTTTGCAGCTTGGGCTTCCTGCTGGACCTGGCCCAGGTCAAATTTAATATACTGTCCAGCCCGGGCATACAGGGCATCCGTGACCTTCTTCACACACTTGTGCATGGATGACTATGAGATACCACAAAGGTCTCCACTGGCGGTCTGGAAGGACCCGGTGATGTAAACATTTAAGGCAGCCGTCAGTTTCACAGCCACCAGGAGTGGGTGCCCCCACTCCGCCCCGAGGTTCCAGGTCCTCTAACAAATGGCACAGGAATGGGAGCCATTGGCGTCATGAGATGTCTGACAATTAATCAAAGGACACTTGCCTGCGGAACTGTCAGGGTCTCTGCTCCCCCCGTCGAGGCGAATGGCAGCCATGTCCAGTTATTTAAGAAGGGTAGCAAGGATAACCCGGGTAATTATAGGCCGGTGAGCTTGATGTCCGTGTTAGGGAAATTGTTGGAGAAGATTCTTAGAGATAGGATATATGCGCATTTAGAACTGAATAGTCTCATTAGCGATAGACAGCATGGTTTTGTACGAGGGAGGTCATGCCTCACAAATTTGGTTGAGTTTTTTGAGCAGGTGACAGAAACGATTGACGAGGGAAGGGCCGTGGATGTCGTCTATATGGATTTTAGTAAAGCGTTTGACAAGGTCCCTCATGGCAGGCTGGTGCAAAAGGTTAAATCTCATGGGATAAAAGGCGAGCTAGCGAGATGGGTGGAGAACTGGCTTAGCCATAGAAGACAGAGGGTAACAGTGGAGGGGTCTTTTTCCGGTTGGAGGTCTGTGACTAGTGGTGTTCCGCAGGGCTCTGTAGTGGGACCTCTGCTGTTTGTGATATACATAAATGATTTGGAGGAAGATGTAGCTGATGTGATCAGTAAGTTTGCGGACGACACGAAGATTGCTGGAGTTGCGGACAGTGATGAACATACAGCAGGATATAGATAGGCTGGAATATTGGGCGGAGAAATGGCAGATGGAATTTAATCCAGATAAATGCGAAGTGATGCATTTCGGTAGATCTAATGTAAGGGGGAGCTATACAATAAATGGCAGAACCATCAGGAGTATAGACACACAGAGGGACCTGGGAGTACAAGTCCACAGATCCTTAAAGGTGGCAGCGCAGGTCGAGAGGGTGGTCAAGAAGGCATATGGCATGCTTGCCTTTATTGGACAGGGCATAGAATATAAAAGTTGGCATATGATGTTGCAGCTGTATAGAACGTTGGTTAGGCCACATTTGGAATACTGCGTCCAGTTCTGGTCGCCACACCACCAGAAGGATGTGGAGGCTTTGGAGAGAGTACAGAAAAGGTTAACAGGATGTTGCCTGGTATGGAGGGTCTTAGCTATGAGGAGAGATTGGGTAAACTGGGGTTGTCCTCCCTGGAAAGACGGAGGATGAGGGGCAACCTAATAGAGGTGTATAAAATTATGAAGGGCATAGATAGGGTGAACAGTGGGAAGCTTTTTCCCAGGTCGGATGTGACGAACACAAGGGGTCACGGGTTCAAGATGAGGGGGGCAAGGTTCAATACAGATGTCGGGGGACGTATTTTACACAGAGGTTGGTGGGGGCCTGGAATGCACTGCCAAGCAAGGTGATTGAGGCGGACACGCTGGGATCATTTAAGACTTATCTAGATAGCCACATGAACAGACTGGGAATAGAGGGATACAAACGAATGGTCTAGTTGGGCACATGAGTGATGCAGGCTTGGAGGGCCGAAGGGCCTGTTCCTGTGCTGTATTGTTCTTTGTTCTTTGTTCTTTGTCTTGCCTCCAGCGGCCATCTCCCTCTCCTCCTGTGAGTGGTATGACCTGGGCATCCTTGTGCCTGCAATTTATCCTCCTGCTCCTCCTCCTCAGCTCCAGCAGCAACCAAAAGAACAGCAAGGCCAATCGGTTGCATCGCAATAGCGATCTTGTCAATCTGAAGAGTGGGGCGAGGGGCGGGGAGGCAGAATTTGTGCAAGAGGAGTGAGAGAGATGGAAAAGTTAGAGAACTTTGCCCGGCCCCCAGCTTTGCCACACACACTCACCAATTCCCACCTCCCCCCACCCCCACCCCTACCCCCCCCCCCCTCAACCCCCAGCAAAGCACAGTCCCCAATTCCACCCGTCAGCCCCCAGAATGGCAACACAGCTTCCCCACAGTCTCCACAGCACCTCAGAATGGCAACAGAGCCCCTCTATTCCCCCACCCCACCCACACACACACACACACACCCAGAACCCATGCAGTAGAGGCCCCCAGACAGTGCTGCTTGAGAAGTCCTGAGGCTGTAGCACTGCCACTTCAGAGAGTTCCAGCCAATACCCCACCACCAAAATTGTTTGCTGCTGTTAGCTTTAGGACCCAGAATCAGTGATCAGACTTGGGTCCATGCTGAGAGGCTAAAGACAGAGTCCATGAACAACAACAGTCACCTCCCCTCCCCCCCCCCCCCCCCTCAAGATCCAAAACACAACATGGTCAACACGAAACAACCCCCCCTGTAGCATGGACCAGTTTGAAAATGTCCTCGCTCACCCTCACTGCTACAGCACCTGAAGCTGACTTTTATACCTGAGGTGTTTTGCTTGCCAGTTGCAACTGCAGTGAATGAGGTCGTTAAGTCAGGTGAGGTGGGACGATTGCGAGTGAAGCTCACTAATTACATTACGAATGCAAAAAAATGCTAATTGATGTTTTGCCCATTTTGGGCGGGGTCCCAATCGTGATTTTTTTTCAGATAAGATGGGAATGGACGTGAAAACGGATGCCGTTCCTGCTAGTCAGCTCACTCCCGATTTTGTGCCGAAAAATAGGCGCAATGAGGTCGTAAAATTCCACCCATTGTGTTAAAAAGCTTTCTTTAATCACATTTGCTTCTTTTGCAAATCACTTTAAATTTATTTCCTCTCTCATTCTTGCCCCCTTTATAAGCGGGAATAGTTTCTCCTAACTACTCCGCCCGGCCCCCTCATGATTCTAAACATCTTTATCCAATCCCCACTTAGCCTTGTTCTCTCCAAGGACAACAGTCCCAACCTGCCCAATCCATCCTCACAACTGAAGTTTCTCATCCCTGTAAGCAATTATTAGAGACAGATCTAAATCACTAACATAATACTATCTATTGTGAAATGATGCACAGTTCATAATAACTGGGCAAAAAAATCACCATACTTGCCCTAATTCTCTCTTATTGTTGACAGAATGGGGGTAATGTGCGGGGACTTCTGAGCACTTGTGCCCCATGTGGTTGCGCAGAGTGGAGTTAAATTCTTAAAATTGGAACCTAACACTAAACTGCCATTAACAGATCAGTTTTAGTTGAACTGAGGTGAGCAGAATGTGGGCAAGCAAGCTACTCTTGAGGCTGGTCGGAAACATTAATGATCAAACGTGGATTTAACTACTCTGGGCCTAATTTCTCAGTCAGTCAGGGAGGTGAGGGTGCATACACAAAGTGCATACCGTGTCATATTAAAGGTAGATCCCATATCAAAAATTCTGATCATGCTATCAAAAGCTTTTTTTAAAGTTTATTTATTAGTCACTAGTAAGGCTTACATTATTGCAATGAAATTACTGTGAAATTCCAATAGCTGCCACATTCCGGCACCTGTTCAGGTCAATGCACCTAACCAGCACGTCTCTCGAACTGTAGGAGGAAACCAGAGCACCCGGAGGAAACCCACGCAGACATGGGGAGAACGTGCAGACTTCGTACAGACAGTGACCCAAGCCGAGAATCGAACCCAGGTCCCTGGTGCTGTGAGGCAGCAGTGCTTGCCACTGTGCCACTGTGCCACCCCCTGTCCAGAAATGAGCTACTGTAAATGCTCTTGAGGCCATGGAGAGATGTGGCTAGGCCAGCATTTATCACCCATCCCTAATTGCTCTTCAGAAGGTATTGGTGGTTTGTCTTCTTGAACGCCTGCAGTCCCGGTGGTGTTGGTACATCCACAGTGCTGTAAGGGAGTTCTCTGATTTTTACCCTGCAACAGTGAAGGAACAGTGATATATTTCCAAGTCAGGCCATGAATGAGGTGGAGGGAAGCTTGAAAGTGGTGGTGTTATCATGTGTCTGCTGACTTTGTCCTTCTAAATGGTAGTGGTCGTGGGTTTGGAAGCTGCTGCCTAAGAAGTCTTGGTGAGTTCCTGCAGTGTATCTTACAGATAGTACACTTTGTAGCCACTGAAGAAGATTTGTGAATGGGTGTTTTCTTCTTTCTCAGAGTAGTTCCACATTTGGCACTGTTGTTATTTGGCTCATAAGTTTGTATATAGTGCATAATGGGTGAATAGGCATGGAAGGAGCATGAATTGGCATTTAGTTGCCATGGACAACCTGAAGGACAATGGGGAGTGACTAGGGGGTATGAGTTGACACTGAGTTGGCACAGAAGGCATAAGGGACCATAGGGGGGTGTGGGAGGGTGGGTAGGTGCAGAGTGACAAGGCCAGAGGGCCTAAACTTATCCAACACAACCGGGACAAAGTCCAAGAGAACTGAGGTGGGCCTTCTAACCAGCCAGTCTTGGCACTTGTTTGCCCTTGTTGCTGCCAATACTTTGTTTCCAGGTTGATATACCCAACTCCATCCCACACCCGAAATGTCCTCGCTCTAGCTTTCCTCCTCGGTAGCCAAAATCTGGCTCTGTGTATTTCTAATTGTTCCTAAACAGAATCATTAAGACATACAATTAACCAAACCAAATCAAACTGAGTGCTCAAAAGCAATGGTCCAACTACCGATAACTATAAAATGCTCCCGATTGCACATCAAGTTTATCTTCAACTGCCCAACATCCAACTGTGATGAGTTGCAGTCTCAGTCTCTATTTCTTTTTCATGACCTGTCTCAGTTCCTGACTCCTACCCATGTTCAACCCATTACTGACTCCCATTATCACTTCAGTTTATCACTAATAGTGATAAGCCTGACCCAATCCCTGACAATTCCCTCTGGCCATTACCAATCCACACCATTGTCAACTGGTCATTCCATAGGCGCGGTCTTTACCTTGTTCCAATTTGAGCCCTGTCTGCAGGCAATTTCTGTGTTTCACTGCAATTGAAAGCCAGTCCCATTGCCCAAATCTCATATTGTGTGTTCTGGTCCATGACTGTAATCTGAAATTACGTGCTATTTCACTACCCGCCTCTACAGTACATTTCTGACATTGTCATCCCTTAAGGTTATGTGGTATGTGATATGGATGACTTTGTTTCACAAGGTAAGGTGAAATCCTCAGAGAACAATCCTACTTTTATATTAAAAATGATAGCATTGAGTAAGAACATTTTTTTAAAAGTGTACAATCCATCTTTTAATCCCAAAGATTTGACAAAGGGCTCATTTGTATTTGAATCCAAAGACTAAAGCTACCAATGTGGATATTTATAATACATTTGATGTTGTGCAATCATTTTGGGATGCACATAGATGGGTTGCACTTAAAACAAAAACATATTTCTGTAGACTGTTCCATCCTCCAATTGTCCCTTAAAATGTTTGTGTTATTTCAAAGTTCAGATACAGATATAATGATTTTTTTTTACACAGGGGTCAGCAATGAATCTGCAATTCAACCATTCGAAAACACAATATTTAAAACGTTAAAGTCTAATCACAGTATGCAAAAAGATGTGCAGTTTTACTTTTATTTTCCAATAGGATTTTTTTTTAACAATCATTCTTCATAAACAAGTTGGAATGATCATTAGGATGGGGCGGCACAGTGGCACAGTGGTTAGCACTGCTGCCTCACAACACCAGGGACCTGGGTTCGATTCACCAGCTTGGGTCACTGTCTGTGTGGAGTTTGCACGTTCTCTCCGTGTCTGCGTGGCTTTCCTCTGGGTGCTCTGGTTTCCTCCCACAGTCTGAAAGATGTGCTGGTTAGGTGCATTGACCTGAACAGGCGCCCAAGTGTGGTGACTAGGGGAATTTCACAGTAATTTCATTGCAGTGTTAATGTAAGCCTTACTTGTGACTAATAAATAAACTTTAACTTATTCAAACTTGTCTATATTCCAAAAGTAAAATGCTTTGGAATCAAATTGGAAATAGAAACTAAAAGCATTGAAAATGTAGCAGGTTAGGCAGCATGTGATAAATAAAGTTAATGGATGGAATTTTCTGGCTGTTCATGCCGGTGGGATTCTCCGGTCCCGCTTGCAGTGCACTCTCGCCTGTGGATAACCCGCCGGCATGGGGTGACGTCAATGGGAATTCCCATTGACAGCAGCAGGACCAGAGAATCCTGCTGCTAGCAAACAATGTGCACACGGCTGGGAAACCAGAGATTCTTGCCCAATGTTTCTGGTGGATGAGTTGTCAACAAAAATGTTGAACCCTTCATGTATCTGGGTTTAAATTCTCTATACTTCTTAATACCTTCTGTACTGTTATATGGTCTCTATTGATCATCTCCTATTCAAGATTTAAAGAGCTCCAATATTTTCTTTAACTTCCTCTTGTTAGATAGTCCCTCAAGATGAAGATGACTTGATTCCACTCCAGTTGGATGAGTTCTGAGATGGTTGGTATGTGCAACTAGCAGACTCTGTCACATGTGTGGCAGGTGGTTCTTGAATGGTTGGGTAGGTGGGTTGGTTGGAGGTGGTGGGTTGGTTGTTCACACCTTCTGACACCACGACATCACCTCTTAATATACCCAACAAAGTCTCTCAATGCATTTGGTGCCTTCCCGAATGAACCTCCTCTATTTTGGCCAGCAAGCCAAGGCATCCCATGAGTTAATGGGCATTTTCAACCTCTTTAGGAATACTTTGAGGACATCCCTAAAGTGTTTAGGCTGTGAGTCCTGGGAGTCTCCAGCCATGAGCTCTAAGCAGAGCAGTTGTTTTGGGAGTCTTGTATCAGGCATACAAATCAGCATGTCCTGCCTACTGGAGCTGGTTTTGAGTGATTAGCACCTCAATGCTTGGGCAAGTTGGCTTGGGAAAGAACACTGCTGCTGGACTGTCGTTCTTGTCACCAAATTTGGAGGATTGTGAAGGCATCCCTGATGTTAATTCTCCAGAGATTTGAGATGGCTGTTTAAGTTGTCCAAGCCTCCAGAGCATATGGGAGCACGGGATCACTGCTGCCTGATAAACCATGACCTTAGTCTTAGTTTGAGATCCATTCTCAAATACTCTTTTTCTCAGTCATGAGGCATAGTTTAAGCTTACTGTGTATTCTTGTATTTGTATGCTATGAAAGGGTTAAAATCAGTTTAGCTTGAACTAGCTGCTTACATGTTTGTAGCTTAATTTCACATTAAACCTTGCCTGCATTGCAATTGATATTTCTTGACATAAAAGCAATTCCAGGTTTTAAAAAAAACTAAGCTTTCCCTTAGCAACCAGAGCTCCACACTGAAAAGCAGAAGTATTTGAGTTCAGTTGGAACTAGAAGCAAGAAATTTTCCACAGAATCTGCCAGTACAGGCAGATATAAAGGGACAGAAAGCAAGTCCCGAAGAAAGGACTGTCAGATTCCAGGTAATGAGAGTTCCAGAAAGCTAAAGGAAGAAATAAAAGAAATCTGGAAATGGGTCATGTTCAATGAAGTCAGGAGCAGTGAGAGAGGCTGCCAGTAAAAGACAGGGATGGAAGGTACGGACTGGACACTTGGCTATTGAGGGCCAGACATCTGAGGTGGTCCTAAGGTTGGTGACACTATAATACAGGCTGTGAATCAGTAGTGTTCTGTTGGCGTGGCTGAGTACCTGAGAGATTGTGTGGGAGACTCAATGCATGTGGTGACACTGAAAGGAAAGGTTAAAATCCTGGATGTGGATCCTTGGCAACTGAGAGAAAGTACTGTTTGGGAAATGATTCCAAGCATGTTTCAAGTGGAGTTTGGAAACCCTTGTGTGAAAACTAGAGTTCCAGTGAGACCAATTGGCTCACAGTGTGACAAGCATCTGGAGGAATTTCCTCAGAAATCCACAGAAGTTGTTTTGGGTGGCATCCATCACTTGGTTTCAGAGTGCAGCGTGACTGACAACATTTTGTCTATTGGTTTACATGGACTGTGTACCTACTGAGAACGTTCGAGTAAAAGATAAAGTTTGGAACATGTGTTATCCTTACAAATCTGTGTATAACTGTAAATGTATAGCTGGGGTGAAGGAATAATGTATTATAGTTAATCTTTTCTTGTCTAATGTATTATTCATTTGTTCAAAGTTAATCATCAGTTCTTTGACTATGTTCATCCATGTCTCTGAACAAAAATCAAGGTTGTGGACTATCGAGCTGGCTTCCAATCTGAGGCCTGACTGTGCAGTGGTACCATTGGCTGGGATTGTATTATTTTGTGCATTGTCTCTGTAGCTTAAATTTTCCTTTGGTTGGTGACCAAATCAGAACAGCAGTTGGGGTGAACAGTACTGTTTTAGCACGGTACAATCCTGGACATGGTTAGAACCTGAAGGGTTTAGTAAAACATACGGGGGAGTAAGAAATTCACCGAATTGTTGGAAAAGGATGTTTAAAATTCCAACTGTATGATGTTGGGATCAATCAACATCACCAAATCAAGGTAAATACTCTATTCCATAGTTTCTGTAATAAAGTAAATAATGAGGAAATTATGCAATGCATTTATCAATTTTGACAACTTGGCACTTCCAACTTAATTGCTCGGTTGAGGTCTCCAGTCATATAGTTTTTCCTATTTTTCATAAAAGCACTATGAAAATGATATTGTAAATGTAACCGTCTCTTAATACAATATTCTCTCCTTTGTAATCTTATGTTGACATGTTGTAATTAAATTACTTGTTTTATATTAGTTCGCCTTGCAAGTAATTTGCTGGGTAAATTTCCCCTTTCAACATGATCTATGTCTCTTACCTTGCGCAAACACATGACCTCCACTGTCTAGAAGAACAAGGGCAGCAAGTGCATTGGAGCATCATCACCTGAAATTCTTCCTCCAAGTCTCACGCAATCCTGACTTGAAACAATATCATCTTTTCTTGAATATCGCTCGCCCAAAATCCTAGAGCTACCAAACAACACTGTTGGTTTAGGTACACCACATGGGCTGCTGCAGTTGAAGTGGTTATCTACGGGGAGGCGATGGCCTAGTGGTATTATAGCTAGACTATTAATCCAGAAACTCAACTAATGTTCTGGGGACCCAGGTTCAAATCCTGCCACAGCAGCTGTTTGAATTCAATTTTTAAAAATCTAGAATTAAGAATCTACTGATAATCATGTTGGAAAAACCCATGTGGTTCACTTATGTCCTTTAGGGAAGGAAATCTGCTTGGCCTGGCCTACAAGTGACTCTAGAGCCACAGTAATAAAGTTGACTCTCAAATGCTCTCGGACAACTAGGGATGGGCAATAAATGCTGGCCAGCCAGCGACACCCATGTCCCATGAATGAATAAGAGAGTTAGGGATGGGCATTAAATGTTGGCTTTTCTACTGATAGCCACATCTCCAAACATAATGGATTAAAAAAACTATATTCTGATATTTAGAGACCATACCTTTCATTTTGTTCTTGTTTAATTTTTCCTGAACATTCTGCCCATCTCCATTTCTTGAAGTTGTCATTTTGTCACTCCTTTGTCATTGTCCTTTACTACTGCGATAATATCGCATTCATGCAATTGGTATAATATGCTTCCAATGTAGATTGCCCAGATTGTTTTCATCTTTTTCTTAAATTCTTCTCAAAATCTTGACTCCAAATGATTTTTGCCTCAAAAGTGGAGTTTAATTACAGTAATTCTTCTCAAATTCTGGCAATTGATTGATATGAGAAAGAAATTTGAATTCAATACTTTGAGAGACATATAGGATGGAATTTTATGAGAATGATTCTAAGTGTCCAGCTCGTGTAAAAATGGGAGAGTTCCTGATCCATTTTTTTGGGCAGTTTTCATGCCAATTGTACGTATTTAGTCATTGAAAAATAGTGTAAACTGTTTATAGCTTCTCCAGGCTGGGCTTAATTCACCAGCCAGCCTGTAGAGGGAGCTACTGCGCATGTGCAGACCTCTGATGCTGCACATGCGCAATTGCAACAGCAGAGTTCTAACAGACAGAGAAAGATCTGTCAGGCACCTAATGCTGCTGGCAGCCTCAACAAACTCCACCCACCCCCACCCCCACAATCACGGGGACCCGCGGCCCATCGCGAGTCCCACAATGCACAGACATCTAGCCCAGCTACCCAGACCAATCATGCCACCCTCCCCCTGATCCGATCGCATCTGCAGAGTGCGCAACAGCACCCCCTCCCTTCCCTATCAGGTGATCCTCTTCAGGCCCGACCCCCACAGGCCCCACCCTGTGGTCCCCCATAGGCCCCACCCCCATAGGTCCCACCCCTGACACTGCCTGGTGGGCAGTGCCAAGATGCCCACTGAGCATTGCCCGGGTTCCAGGCTGGCGGTGCCAGGGTGGTACTGCCAGGCAGGCAATGCCCAAGGGGCAACCTCCTTGCTCTCGGCCTCCCCGTGGGGTCTCAATGGCCTCCAGTTCCACTGGCGAGGTCAACACGACTGTTCCCTGTTCATGGGAAGCAGGTGCTTTCCTCGCCGGACAGAACATCTCCCAGCACGACTATAAAGGCAAGTGAGCCTGGACAATTGAGCGCAGGCTCACTAAACATATGCAAATAATCATTTAAATAAATTTGAATAAATTATTCAGCCTCTCACCCATTTCTGGCAAGACCTCACCAGAAATCCGGCTCTCGTAAAATCGTGAGAGCCATTAAATCGGGCATGAACCTGATTCCTCAGCTCTCGCATGATTTTATTGGCTGGCTCTGCCCATTGATGGGCAGGGCGAGCTGGTAAAATCCCGGCCACAGAGTGGAATCCTCACCTTCCACACTTGTGATTTGGCAGCTGTTGCAACCCCGATTTTTAAAAAAATATCAGAGAGCAATAATATTCCCAGTGTTTCAGCCCAGATTTTGACAGGATCCACCAATGCCCACCTCTCCCACTGCCTACCTTCCCTTTGGGCCTGCTGGTTCCTTGGCCCGCATACCCCAGTCTGAATAGGACAGCTCTGCTGGAGGTAGCTTCTTAGTGGGCCACATCCAGAAAGATCTCAACAGTATTCAGGTAACTGCTATCATTGGAGCCACGACTGCACTTATCCAGAATAGAAACGATTCACACATGGGAAGATTCAGCCTAATGTGCCACCAATAGAAAAACTCATTAGAAGGCATAACCAATTTTATTTCCTGTCCCAGGGAGTTGGAATTGTCTTTAAAATCTAAAGGGATATTTTTTACCTTGAGCTTAATGAATCACGTTCTGAAAACGGTGCCTGTATATAGCAAATTCCGTATTCATCGACCAGAAATCATTTTAGCAACTGCCAATAGAATCCACAGAGTACTTCATCAGTCGATGCAGAGAAAAGAGTACGGGCTGTGATTTTTCAAAGACACAGCTTGCAGACAGAATTGTTGCGTTGGTGATTGCATCTCCTCCCATGAAGAATTCCAGAAAGATTTGCAAAAAAAGCCCCAAGCCTATAGCATCGAACAGACTTTCAAGGGTGGATGAAAGTACGAAGTAATCTTCACAGGCCGACAAAGCTTACAGGTATTAAGTCCGACCCCAATTGTTTACACACTAGAACACCAAAGCTGAACAAGACTTGTGGAATATCTGGCCTTCTGCGTGCACCAAGGAAATGCTCAGCTTTTCAACAATTCTGCAAGGCTTGTGGTAGAAAAGGCCATTGGCGCTGTCAGTGCACCAGAGCAAAGGCTTATGCAGCTACTAAAAGCTGCGCCCTGATCCAAACAGACCATATACAATGGGTTCCTCCAAGCAATAAGAATGACTATCTGGTATCCTGTCAGAAACATACACATGAGGCGGCTGACGAGTCAGAAAATGATGGTGTGCATGACGAGATACGAGTGTTGAACACAGCTTTCACATATTCAATCTTGAGGTAAACATAGATGCAATCAAATTGTCAAAAGTTGTTGTCAAAAATGACCTGATGCATTTTGCCAAAAGAAAAAACAGTGTACGATTCTTCTCCACAGAAACTGTGGAAAAACATAATTGATGGATGGCCTGATTCAATTCAACATGTTCACAAACTCTACTTCGGCCTTATTGGGATAAATTTGGCATCTCCCAGGGAGACATTTTTAAAAGTAGGCAGGCCATCATGCTGGAATCTTTGTGCCCTGATATTCTTCAGCAACCTCACCACTTGAACATTGGCAGAGGTACAATGAGAAGACTTGCATAAACAATGACATTGAATTTATTTTTAAATTTTTACTCCATCCTTCAAGTTGCAAAGTCAATGCACAGAGTGGACTGGGCAAACCAAAATCCATTCCTTTCTTGCTCCAAAAACCAAAGTCAGGACAGGATTTTCCGGCTGTGCTCACCCCAAGGCCGGAAAATCTCCCCCAAGGTCAACGGACCTTTGCATGGTCTTTGTCCTGCCCGCTAAGATTCCCATGGCGGGCGGGATGAGAAAATTCTACCCTCAAAATCCAACTGAGTCCACTTCAAGGTCCCCTCGAGAGACAAACAAGATCCAAGCTGACAGGATAAGGCATCGCACCCCATCTTGGGCTTCATCTGATGCTTGATCTTAGTCAAAAGGCCGAGAATAAATAATCCCATAACGTGTTTACCCAATCCCTTTTGAGCAATTGGTGTCTTGTGCCTTGTTCAATAAATAAGCCCATGGTATTATATAATTATAACACAGCATTTTTCACCCATGTTGCTCAGAAAAGCCTCAGCTGACATTTCTTTCTTAACTTTCTTTGATACCTTTTGAGTTATACCCCCCAAAATAGAAAGAGAAGCTTGATTTGTATCCGAAGGCTTCAAACTGGGTCTGATCAGAGCATATTGTATTTTCAACCAGTGACACGAGTTCCATAATAAATACAGATTACTACCTGTTTTAAAGGATCATCTTCATTGTATCTGACATCCTAATAAGGTTGATCTGATTTCCATTGATCTTCTGGAAGTGTAAAGCAAAGAACATCTGTTCCATTTTATTTCCAGGTGATCAGTGCTTTTTTTTGTTTGTGGAACTGAAGTCTCAGCATTTTGAATCAGAAAAGGTAGACAGAAGCGCCAGGGAAAATGTCCTGCTGAACCTCAGTGTTTTCCCACTTGAGAAAGTTGCAGAAGGCTAAATCCCACCCCCCCACCAAAAACAAAACCTGCTACAGTCATTACAATGTACAATTGCCCAATGCCTTTTCAATATACTGCAGGCAGAAAAAAATACTACCAACAATTTCCATCCATCTGAACTCATACCTAACATTAATTTGCTCCATCATTCACTCACACAATGGGCTCAAACGTGGTAAAGTCGGGTGTGAGGCCATTATCGCGATCCGCACCCGCATCCGCGCAGATTGCTACTTTACCGAAACTCGGGAATGGCGGCGATTCGATTCGCGCCCAAAATGGGCGCAACGACGATTTAAATGCATTTGCATGCATTTAAATTGAATTAATGAACTGCCCGCCCAACTTTATCAGCATTTCCCCCTTTACCACCGCGTTTGCCAATCCGGAACCGCGCCATAATGGATCTGCTAAATAAAAGTCTGAAACGGACGCTCCAGCTTCTGAAGGGCGCGTTCGGTGTTTCCAACGGCTCACTGACTCAGATCAGTGGTTGGGGGGAGAGGGGGGGAGGAGGGAGGCGGGTCAGATCATTCTCTGGTTGGGGGGGGGAGGAGGAGAGTGAGGCCAGATCGTTGTCTGGTTGGGGGCGGGAGGAGGAGGGAGGTGGGTCAGATGTATCTCGGGAGAGGGGGGAGGCCCGATCGCTCACTGGTGGGGGGGGGGCAGATGGATCTCTGGTGGGAGGGGGGGCAGATGGATCTCTGGTGGAGGGTGGGGCAGATGGATCTCTGGCGGGGGGGACAGGTGGGTCCGCTGCCACTCTGCGGGTGATCGGTGGGGAGGGGAGGGGGGCGGGGGGCGATCGGTCTGGGTAGTGGGGGGGCTGGATAAGGTGGACAGTGGTGTGTGTGGGTAGTGGGGAGGTGGATAAGGGGGACAGTGATGTGTGTGGGGTGGGGGGTGTTGATAAGGGCGACAGTGATGTGTGTGGGTAGTGGGGGGGAGGTGGATAAGGGGGACAGTGATGTGTGTGTGCACCATCGCTCCCGATTTTCGCCCCCGGGCCGCTTTCTCCGCTTTCTGCGGCCCGGGAGCGAACTGACACAGGCGCGCTTTTTCAAATTGTTTTCAAACTGCGCATGCGCAGTTCAGAGCTCCGATCGTTTTGGCTGTGCTAAGCCCCACTCACAGCGCAAATGGGACTGGAGATGGCTGAGAGCGTATGGGGGCACCTGAAGGCAGATTTCTAAGTCGGATCTGCATTATGCCCAGATTCGGCACTTCGAATGAAAATGGTAAAATCAGGTCCAATGCCTCTTATCCATAACATGCACATACTGCTAGCTATTCAATCAGGACAGTCATATTATCCAAATAGATTGCACGACAGCAACCATCGCACTTCCCTCTCCCTTGCTGGATAAGATGGCACACAACTAGACAAAGAAGAAATGGGCCTGCATGATCCATGCCAATATAGAAGACAATGTTACCATGATGGCTAGGGCCTTGGCCAGTCATGGGGATGAAGCCATTGGAGATAAGGGTAATCTCAGCTAATGCTGCTTCTCATGTTCCGGGGGTGGCACGGTGACACAGTGGTTAGCATTGCCGCCTCACAGCGCAAGGGACCCGGGTCCCTTGCGCTGTCTGTGTGGTGCCTCCCAAAGTCCAAAAGATGTGCTGGTTAGGTGCATTGGCCATGCTAAATTCCCCCTCAGTGTACCTGAACAGGCACTGGAGTGTGGCGACTCAGAGATTTTCACAGTAACTTCATAAGCCTACCTGTTACATTAATAAAAAGTAAATAAATAAATTTCTTCTCATCTCACAATCTCTTTGAGCTAACATATGATGATGTAAGGTCACACTTCTTACTTTTCCCTCCCCCCTTATCACAGCCTTACCTGTCTTTTGTTTCCTTAGGATATTCAAAAACTGAAACCTGCCCAGGCAGCGGTGGAAGAGCAAAAATCAAGATAGAAGCAGCACTATATTTAATTTCACAATGGGATTACCAGTGCAGATATCGACACATACTGTTTATATCTTAGAGAATAGGGTGGTGATCTGAAAGTGGTGAGACATGGGGCACAAGTGCATTGCCACCAGGGCAAGGGCCAAGCCTATTGCAGGTGCCAACTTGGCAGAGGGTGAGATGGTACTTGAGTTCTGCTGTGAAGAGCTCAGATGAGGGCAACTTATAGAAGAATGCTGAAGGAGGCACTCAACAAAATATGCGGTGCGTTGGAAAGCCTGCTTTCAAAGGGAAAGAGCTTGGAGGGATCCAGCACCATCTTGACTCTTTATGCAGAGCATAGAGTGCATCCTTTCTGCATGGAACTGGTGCCAACTCCAACATAATTTTGGACCCAACTGTGAATAGGCATCTAATAGCTGATGTTACAGCTTCCATTGCAGAACCAGCAACTGCCCCCAAACTCTGAGCTCTGCAGTGGAAGTTCAGGTTGCTGTCATGCAAGGTCAGCCTGGGTTCAAAGAGCCTTCCAGGGTTTCATGGCAATCTGTCCTCCAACCCCAGGAGCCTGCCAACAGTTCCATGGAGCACAAGAACTGCTGTCCTGTCTAAGAGTGACAGCATTCGTGATGCCACCTCTGCCACTACACCAGTGTCCTTGGTGCCAGCCAGCCTGGACAGGTTCACCATGCTGAGATGGTGGATTGACAATTAGACCTTCTAGAACCTCCAGAACTGGTAGAGGAAACCTCCATCTGCAGTCTTCCTGTCTGCAGCATTGAGATTGCATTTTGTAGGCACCTGGGCGACAGACATTAAGGGAATGCGCAATGGTGATTAGTTTCAGTTTGAATGCAGTATTGCATGATTCAATTCATAAATTTGGTGTTGAATGTGTGGCCTGTTATCTTTGCATTTATCTCAAGAGGGTCTACTGGTCATTAATGGGGAAAATGTAAGGAGTGTAAAACGATTGGTGAATGGGAAATTGAAATTGCATTTCTGATATTGCACTCAAATGAGATCTTCATGGACAGCGTAGGCAGAAAGGGTCAGTCTTGGCTGCCTACTCTTCATTTTTTCTCTTCCTATTCTTCCTCTTCTTGGTAGGGCTAGATTTATCCCAGTTTTTGCATACTGTTTGCCTTCCTGCGTGGGGTGGCACGGTGGCACAGTGGTTAGCACTGCTGCCTCACAGCGCCAAGGACCCGGGTTCGATTCCTGGCTTGGGTCACTGTCTGTGTGGAGTTTGCATGTTCTGCCCGTGTCTGCGTGGGTTTCCTCCAGGTGCTCCAGTTTCCTCCCACTGTCTGAAAGACGTGCTGGTTAGGTGCATTGACCCGAATAGGCGCTGGAGTGCTGAATGGGCAACTAGGGGAATTTCACAGTAACTTCATTGCAGTGTTAATGTAAGCTTTACTTGTGACTAATAAATAAACTAAACTATTCAGCTGCCCCCTGTACAGTAGGTGGTGAGGGATGTCCCCTCATGACAGCAAAGGTGTGCAACATGAAAAAAAATCACCACAAATGTTGACACCTGCTCTGGTCGATACGACAGAGTGTTCCAGGAAACAGAATGATCGCTTTAGCATTCCAATGGTCTCCTTGATCATATTCCACGTGGCAGCCTTTCTCTAGCTCTATGCAAGTTGCACAAATCTGTGTGGGTTGAGAACAGGAGTCATGAGAATGGTACCAGCAGGCAACCCTTACCACCCTGTAGCCATCCTTTAGTTTGTCTTGGTGGCTGAAATACAAGCCGCTGGAGTGGACTGCCACAAAATGAAAGCTTCATTACTGCTGCCGGGATACCGGGCACTGAGTTGCAGGATCTGCTGCCTGTGATCACACAGCAGCTGCATGTTGAAGGAGACCAATCTCTTTTGGTCCCAGTACATGATAGAGTTGACATGCAATCAATGGCGCCCTGCACCAGGGAAAGCCTAAATTTTTTGCAGACTCTTTTCTCCACTTCATCGTTTTCTCGAAGGAATGAAATAAAGTTTATTTGAACACAGAGCCTCAGTGACATTGCTCATGCACTAGTGGATTGCAGACTGCGACTTGTTACAAATATCTCCAGCACCAGCCTGGAAGAAGCCAGGTGAGTAGAAACACAGTGCCACTTCCAACTTCACAGTCACAGCTAATGCAGTCTTTGCCCTGATGAGGTTGGATTTCTGACTAAAGCAGTTGGCAGATTACAAAGCCAATTCAAATATCGGTTGTCGCTGAGATTCAGGTAGAAAAATTGCTTCCTAAATACCATTGCATAGATTTGGCTTCCTGCATGGAGCCTTTCCCGGCTCTTCTGGTATTCTGGCAGCTTGTCCTGTTCTGCATGGCTTCTGCTCATCCTTCTGGTCATCCTCGGTTTTAAGAGCTTACTGGTGCACTCAAATCTGGGGCAATTGGTTTGTGCAGAAGCCTTGAAGTCAGCAAAAAGTCCATCCACTGGCCACACCACTCTCTGTAGACTAGTAAACCTGAATCAACAATGCAAACACTAAAAATATGTAGAATCATAGCAATACCCAGTACAAATAAACCAGTAGCTAACCTTTAAGAAGTTAATAATTGTGGTGAACCATCGTTGGTTCCCACTGGATAGTGCTGAGCCAGGAGCTGGCCAGGACTACAAGGATGTACATATGTTACTGTTGGATTGTGCTATTGTTGCTGTTGGGTTAGGGTGGGGTTGTTACACCTGTGTATGATACTGTTGTGGCACATCCCAGTCGGGCTCCGCCTCCTGGGAAAGGTATAAGAGTCCCTGCTCTGGCCGGGACCCCTTCAGTCTGGGATAGTGTACATAAGTTCTGATAGCTTCATTAATAGTAAATAAAAGCCTTCATTTACTGAAGCCTCGAGCCTCGTGTCTAAATTGATGTGCATCAATAATCCTTTTAATTGAGATGGTAGGGTATCCTTCATGTTGCTTAATGCATGTTTGCCCGTGCAAATTCAATGGAGGGCACAAACTTGCAAAATGGCTGCACCGACCTCAGATCAGCATTGTGCAATGATTAACATCATGTTCTATCTGCCCTCTATTCTTGTGTTATATGTTAAGTCCACTTACATTCATTCTTTGACCAAGATGGCACTCGACACACTTTGCATCAGAAGTGTTCATGCACCATGGAGGCCATTTTGGGGGTTACTGATTGCAATTCTGTGCTAGTGGAGACTTTGTGAAGTTGCTTGCAAAATAGATTATCCTGAACTTATCATATAGCTCAGCATTTATGTATAAATGAGGAGCGGGAGAAAAAAAGGGTATGTGGGGCAGTAGGGAAATTTCTGGGAAAAATATAAGTAGACCAGCTCATTCAATGACTCTGTGGTCATACGCAGAGTCCGGGATGGTACAAACTACATTGACCAGATGGCTTCTGCATCCCTGTTAGAATCATAAAATCCCTACAGGGCAGAAAAGGCCTTTCAGCCCATTGAGCCTGGACTGTTCCACCCAGGCCATATCCCTGTAACCCCACATATTTATCCTGCAAATCCCTCTAACACTAAGGGGTAATTTAGCATGGCCAATCCACTTAATCTGCACCTCTTTGGATTGTGGGAGGAAACCAGAGCACCTGGAGGAAACCCATGCAGACACAGGGAGAGTGAGCAAACTCCACACAGACAGTCACTTGAGGCTGGAATTGAACCTGGATCCCTGGAGTTGTGAGGCAACAGTGCTAACCGCTGTGCCACCATGCTGTTCTGAGGAAGGAAATCAACTGGAGCATCTGCTTCTGATTGCTATCTAATAGCCTTGGTGCAGAGCATCTGTACAGACATTGGCTGAGAATCATGTTTTGGCTGTTTTCCCCTGTGTTTCTATGGGATTCAAACATTCATTATTCAGATTCTCATACAGACTGGTCAACTGAGAGAACCACTGGCACACGTGGAATTAAATGCCAATTTGGGTTAATGCCAAGGGTGGGTAAAAAGGGGGAAGAAAACTGGAATAAAAATATGAATTTTCTTTATTAACCAGCAGTATTGACTTTTATTGTGCGGCTGATAACTGCTTAATATGAGGTAACTCATGAAGACCACAATGAGTGGACTCAATATTTGAAGTAATTCAAATATTGGCCGGAATTTTCCAGATGTTCACGCTCCAGCGCTGCTGCAAGCGAGGGCAGAGAATTCGACGCTTGGCCAAATCTCCCATTCAATGCAGCGGGGCCAGAGAATCTCACCAGTGTGAATGGCTGGAAAATTCCACCCATTGTGAATTAATTTGGTGTCATTTTCTGTTGTTTTGTAGTCAGTAATATGAATGATGATATTGCAGGGGTAATTTAAAATGGAAGCTGCACATGTGTCAACCATTTTGTGATTGCACTCTTATAATTTAGTATAGACAAATCAGGTCATATGTTTAATTGTATGGGCATCTAGCCTTGGCTTCAAGCTGACCTTTTTGCATGTTTAGATCTTTTTTTGTCAAGGGCCACCTGGAGTCATATTTTCTATCAACTGCAATTTTCCACAAGATAATTTAATTTGACAACTGTACAGGTCCAAAGATGTGCAGGTTAGGTGGATTGGCTATGTTGAATTGCCCCTTAGTGTCCCAAGATATATAGGTTAACTGGATTAGCCATGGAAAATGTGTGGGGTTACAGGGATAGGGTGGGTGTGGGCCTGAGTAAGATACTCTGTCAGAGAGTCGGTGCAGACTCAATCGGCCAAATAGTCTTTTCTAAACTGTATGGATTCTATGATTCTAGGTCAATGCACCGAGAGCAGGTGTAAGGCCCCTTTCCCTGTTCTGCCTCTTTGTCCTCTCCCTCAACCTCTGGATTCCAGACCCTGCATTTCTGTAGTGCAAACAGAATCATAGGAGCATAAAATGGTCGCAAATCAGAATTTGCTGACTGTCTGTCAAGGCACATCGGTGTCACCAACTCTTTCTCTGTACCTGTTTAAATTGTTAATTAAGTAATTGAGTATAGTTATCCAATTTGCTTTTGAAAACCACACTAGAATCTGTCACCAAGAGAAAGAGAACAGCCTGAGCATCTTCATCCTATTCACATAACCAAAGTCCCTCTAATCTGGAACAGTTTTCATGGCTGTTTTCTGAATCATCTCTAATGACTTCTCTTCCTCCCTGAAGTGTGATGCCCAGCAAAGCCCGGGAGAGGGGGAGGTGCACAAGATGCAAAACACCAGGGCCCATGACCTTCAGGGCTCCAGGGCCCCGGGAACAACTCACAGCAATTGTTTTACTAGCAGTACCACCCCTCTGAGCAAATGGCAGGTGGTCATATCCAAAGGCTGCACTGGATGCACTACCTGACTCTGAAACCTGGCTGCTGTCCCTCATTCGATGGAACTCTTGGACTTAATCGTCTTTCTTACCTGCCTCCATGGAGATCTGCCTGACAGGCACGCCAATACCAGTGCACCCCTCCTCTCTTGGGCCTTGGTGTCCAATGCTCTAGTCGAAGCCAAACCATTCTTTTTATAAATGCTCATCGTAATGTACTGACATTCACACCGTTTGCCCCCAGTTATAAATCCCATGATCTTGTATATGTTATTAACCACTGTCTGAACCTGCCCTTCCAACTACAGCAAATTGTGCACATATACCATCAGGTCCCTCTGCTTCTACACTCCCTCTCATAGAATGCAGAAGAGGCCATTTGGCCTATTGAGTCTACACTGACCCTTTAACTGTGTATCTTACCCAGGCCCTCTCCCCTACCCTATTCCTGTAACCCCACACAATTCCCATGGCTAATCCATCTAACGTGCACATCTTTGGACACTAAGGGGAAATTTAACATGGCCAGTCCACCTGATTTGCACATCTTTGGACTGTGGGAGGAAATGGAGCACCCGGAGAAAACCCACGTAGACACATGGAGACTTTGCAAACTCCACACTGATAGTCACCCAAGGCCGGAACTCTGGTCCCTGGAGTTGTGAGGCTACAGTACAAACCACTGCGCCGCCTTTGAAAATTTTCAAATTGCACCTCCTCATTCTTCCTACCAAAATATATCACTTCACACTTCTCTCTACTAATTTTTACCCGCCAAGTCTCTGTTGATTCCACCAGCCTGCCTATGTCCCCTTGGAGTCATATCACGACCCTCCTCACAGCTCACAATACTTCCAAGTTCTGCCTCATCTGCGGATTTTGAAATTGTACCCTGCACCCCAAGTCTGAGTCATGAATAGAGATCAAGGAAAACCATGGCCCTGGTACAGACCCCCTGGGGAACCTCATTGCCTATCTTCCTACAGTCTGAAAAACAACCATTCATTGCTACGGACTTTGTCTCCTGTCACTTAGCCAACTTTGTATCCATACTGCTACTTTCCCATTTAACTATCCCTTTAACTTTGCTGATAAGATGTCACCGAGGGCTTTATCAAATGCCTGTTTTTAAGTTGAAATGAATGGAATTGATTTGATTGATTTAACTTATTATTGTCACATGTATTGGAATACAGTGAAAAGTATTGTTCCTTATGAGCTGTTACAGTCAAAACATACCCTTCATAGATTACATAGGGAAGAAGGAAAGGATAGGGTGCAGAGTATAATGTTGCATAATGTTGCAGTTACAAATAGGGTGAGAAATATTAGGAAGTTTAAAAGAGTTAAAGTACAGTTTCAAGAGCATAGAATCAGAGTAAAATGTTAAATTTGAGGATATGCTGGGGAGAGCTTACAAGAAGTCGCCACATTCCGGCACCACCTTGGCTCCGTGGAGATGGTGGACATCATGTAACCCACATCAACTGCATTACCCCTTCAGTTCGCAAAAGCTCAGTCGAGTTCAACATGATTTCCCTTTAATAAGAAACACAACATTAAGAGCATTCAAATGGTTATTGGATAAACATATAGATGATTAGATTGGTTTCACTGGTCAGCGCAACATCGAGGGCCGAAGGGCCTGTACTGCGCTGTAATGATCTATGTTCTATGTTCATACTCAATTTTCTCCATCTGTCCAATGACAGTTAATTTTGTCTCAGGTTATCGGGCTGAATACAGGGCAGCTCCACACCTGCAACAACATAATACAGGGTCGCATTCCTGGTGTAAATACGCTGGAGACCAATATTACAATTGGCGGGTGGCCTGAGGAATCAGGAGCCCACCCACCATATTTAAATCATCAATTAATGGGTACTTCAGCTCATTAGCAGTCCAATCGACTGCAATAATACATGCCAAATGCAATAATACGGTCAGACTGTGGGAAGAACGCCAAGTGAGAGACTTGGTTTTTTTTACTATGCTTGCTCATCAGGGTGGATTTAAAATCTGCAGTTGGGTTTAGTGTTTAACTTCAGCAGTCCAGCCTGCTGTGAGTTGTGTGTGTGGCTGTTCTTGGAAGGTGCACCTATAGGTTGTTCAATCCGGAAAATTGAGTGCAGATTTGTGTTCCTAGTACCTCATCTACACTGCAGGCTTTGTGCTGTGATCAACATGGGGACTGTGGTCTCTGTGGGAGATATGTGGAGCGGGATTTTACAGCCTTGCTCAAGCGAGACCGGAAAATCCCGCCTAAGGTCAACAGACATTTCCATTGATCACCCCTCACCCGCTCCGATTCTGTGACAGGCAGAGCGGTAGAATTCAGGCCTTCGTCTTGTGAGGAGAGGAGGAGGGGGAGATTCAGAAGGAGAGGGAAAAAGTCGGATGTTCAGGGGAAAGAGGCACTGGAGCTTCATGAGGATGTCTGACCTGCAGAGGAGGAACGAGCGACTGAGGGCAGGATGCTGTAACCACAGAGTTATGGACATGGCCTTATCCGCACATTTGAGTATACAAGGTGAGAATGAGTTACCTTCAAATGTCTGAGACACAGAGTCTCAGGCAATCAACCATTGAATCATAGAATCCCTACAGTGCAGAAGGAGGCCATTTGGCCCATCGAGCCTGCACCGACAACAATCCCACCCAGCTCCTATTCCCGTAACCCTATGCATTTACCCTGCTAACCCCCCTAATCTACACATCTTGAGACACTAAGGGGAAATTTAGAATGGCCAATCAACCTGACCCGCAAATCTTTGGACTGTGGGAGGAAACCGGAGCACCCAGAGGAAACCCATGCAGCCATGGGGAGAGTGTGCAAACTCCACACAGACAGTCAGCCAAGGCTGGAATTGAACCCAGGTCCCTGGCACTGTGAGGCAGCAGTGCAAACCAATGTGCCACTGTGCCGCCCGTGCTATCAAGAATCTCAGTAGTTTCTCTCTGTAAGATGATGGATGAGAACATTATTTCCGACTGCATGGTTGGTCAGCCAGTGCCAGTCGCCTTGAAGGTCACTGCGGTGCTGAATATTTTTTGCCACTGGACCATTGCATGCTGCATGTAGATATCTCAGTAGAATAATGTGGTCTGCTGTCCACCATTACATAAAGCTCTTCACAGGTGCAATGCTCAGAAGGACAGATCAGTATATAGCATTCACCAGGGACTGCCACAGTCAGTTTGAATGAGTCAGAGGGTTTGTGGTGATGGCAGGCTTCCCGTGGGTTCATGGAGCAAAACAACGGCGCACATGTCACCATAAAGGCTGCAACATGCCAGCTCTGTACATTTATAAACAGGGAGGGCAATCACTTAATGAATGTGCAATTAGTATGGGACAACCATTGGCAAATTATGCACACCTACACTAACTACCAGGGCAGCAGCCATGACTCGGACATTCTCTTGTAACTCTCATGTACCAGACATGTTTACTGGTCCTGATGCCCAGGATGGATGGCTCCCCCATGTTACTCACGGACTGGAGGAGGACTCGCAGGGAGTTTACATTGAAACTTGGGGCCGTTCTGGCTCTTCTTCCCACTCTATCATCTGGCTCCCTTGACTTGGCCAACTATGGAGGGGGGATAGATAGTCAAGTTTCCATATTTCCTTTACGGTTATGCTTAGAATGCATGCCATGGCTGTGCCGTCCCTGCCAAAGGTCCTAAATTCTGCCACTCTATGAAAAAAGTCAAAACAAATGAAAATTTCAAACTCAGCAGTGTCAATCCTCCACACACGACATCAAAATCTTCTTCCTTCTGGGAAATGCATACCCTTGGTGCAGCTGATACAGTCCCATGCCAGGTGCCCCTTTAAGTTAGTGGCTGTAACTTCTGACTTTGTTCTACCATTTTCCCTCATGATAATCTACTTCAACTGTATTTAATCAACCCCTTCCAGAAAGATAGCCCAGGGTTCCATTGCAGTCTTGACTGCCAGTGACAGGAGACATGACAGAGCCAATGTTTCTCTCATGCCTTTAGAAAAACTGTCCAGATTTAAGCAGGTTTCTGTTCTCCTCGGATCCACTGAAAAATTGTAATGGGTGATCAAATGGGGAGGAGAGGAACAGAGGAATGATTTTTAAATGAGGCTACAGAAACCTACCCTTTTTTCTTTCAGAAGGATGTGGAAGAAAACTAAAAGTATATATGGCCACTTTAAAATTGAAGGAATTAATGTGGATGCAGTGATTAACATGGTGCAAACTCTTTTGTTATGTCTTAATGGGACAGCAGCATGCTATCGCTTTAAGAAAAGTTTGTTATGTGGTCCAGTCTCAGTTTCACTTCATCCTGGGACAGAACACAGATGCAGAGTTCTGCTGCTTTCATGTGCTCAAGCTTTCTATCCACATATACATGGTCATGTGTGCCTGTTCTTAATAAATGAACCCCCTGTGTGTTTGCATAATCCCTAATGAGCAATTGGTGCCTTCATATTATTATCTGAGGAGGCGATGGCCTAGTTGTGTTATCGCTTGACTATTAATCCGGAAACTTAACTAATATTCTGGGGACCGGGGTTCAAGTCCTGCCATAACAAATGGCGGAATTTGATTTCAATATCAAAAAAATCTGAGCCACAGCAATGACTCTCAACTGCCCTCCAAGGGCAACTAAGGATGGGCAATAAATGCTGGCCAGCTGATGACACCCATGTCCAACAATAAAATTTTAAAATAAGCACATATGAGACAAACCAGATGGAGAGAAATGTATTTTTCAGATGAAGGGGCAGAGTCTAGTTCTCAATTTCTTCCCAGCTAAAGCTATTGACTTATGAAATAGGCCGTTGCTGACTGCAGGAAATAAAGATCCAGTTAAATCATTGGAAAGGTAAATTGGATCTGTCCCTGCCTTGGCTGATGATTGACGGATGTAAGGTAGCACAAACCAGCAATCACATCAGTTCTGAAAAATGGAGTTGAGTTGAACCGCTTAAGCTGAATGTTTGTTTTGCTCTCCTTCTCACACTTTGACTTTCTTATATTCAAAGTATCCACATCTTTACCGGATCATATTGTTAGAGTCACCATAAAGGCGCAAAGGTTAAAATCCTCATTACCAACCATGTTGGTGAAAAGTATGTGTTTATTAAATCTACAGAGACGATAAAGGCTATGAAAGGAGCAGGAATGACTGAGAACGTGAATATTTACGAACAATGCATTTTATGTTGAGCTACTTTTTACAAGGCAAAACCAGTATTCTTCACAGCCCTTGTTCCAAAGCAGACAATGGAGTGATTTTTTTAAATGTCTCTTTTCATTAGTATTGAGTTAGCACTGGTTTCCTTTGACATCAATGTACATTTCACACCTGATGTAAACATCTCAGCAGCAGGAAGAAAGAAATCAAAAGGATGGTGAAGTGTTTAATTACACGCTTTTCATCTCAGCTCAGTCGTGGCTTCCATTGATCTTGAGTCCCCTTTGTTGGTATCGGTTGCTTTTCCGACCTTGATGGAAGATCAATGCCTTGAAAAGCACAGTAGTTTACTGCAGTCCATGACACTGTGGAGGATCAAAGGATCCAGCTTCACTTATGCGGAAGCTGCTGCATACAAGTTTTAGTAGGGTGGCATGGTAGCACAGTGGTTAGCACTGCTACTTCACAGCTCCAGGGTCCCGGGTTCGATTCCCGACTCGGGTCACTGTCTGTGTGGAGTTTGCACATTCTCCTCGTGTCTGTGTGCGTTTCCTCCGGGTGCTCCGGTTTCCTCCCACAGTCCAAAGATGTGCGGGTTAGGTTGATTGGCCAGGTTAAAAATTGCCCCTTAGAGTCCTGAGATGCATACATTAGCGGGTAAAATATGTGGGGGTAGGGCCTGGGTGGGATTGTGGTCGGTGCAGACTCGATGGGCCGAATGGCCTCCTTCTGCACTGTAGGGTTTCTATGATTTCTAGTGTAAGTATTTTGTGTTGACAAGATAAAAATGTAGGCAAATTAATATTAGGTCAATAAAGAAGATTAAATACACCAATGTACAACATCCCAAAGATTTGGAGTGTAATTTTAACTCACGGGTTTGGTGGTGGAAGAGATCAGAGGAGGGTTATTTGTTTTTAAATGGGAATTCCAGTTGCAACACATTCACTTCCATTTTTATTGGGAGTGGCTTGTGGGGCAAGTGAGGTAAGTAGGTCAATCATCGTAATTCACACTGTGAATTCTGGCAAGACCAGGCGAAACTGCATCCATGAAGTAAGTGACTTAGTTGCGCTGCTTGTGGGCCAGGAGGAACATGAGTGTTCCGCCATTCCACCAAGATTACTTTTTGAATCACCAATGATGAGCAGCTAACCCATGTCTGACTCTCACTCATCCTCCCAAAAAGACATCATCCCCAACCTCACATCTCCTCTCCAATGATGCCAGACATACCTGATCAGTTCCCCTGCTACTTTCCAGCTAACCGGGACTGAGACTGTTAAAGATAATTGTTTAGACATAATTTCAGTAAGAAGTCTCACAACACCAGGTTAAAGTCCAACAGGTTTATTTGGTGGCACAAGCTTTCGGAGCGCTGCTCCTTCATCAGGTGAGTGAGGAGCTGTGTTCACAAACAGGGCATATATAGACACAAACTCAATTTACAGGATAATGGTTGGAATGCGAGTCTTTACAGGTAATCAAGTCTTAAAGGTACAGACAATGTGAGTGGAGAGAGGGTTAAGCACAGGTTAAAGAGATGTGTATTGTCTCCAGCCAGGACAGTTAGTGAGATTTTGCAAGCCCAGGCAAGTCGTGGGGGTTACAGATAGTGTGACATGAACCCAAGATCCCGGTTGAGGCCATCCTCATGTGTGCGGAACTTGGCTATCAGTTTCTGCTTGGCGATTCTGCGTTGTTGTGTGCCTTGAAGTCCGCCTTTGAGAACGCTTACCCGAAGATCAGAGGCTGAATGCCTTTGACTGCTGAAGTATTCCCCGACAGGAAGAGCACATTTCTGCCTGGTGATTGTCGAGCGGTGTCCATTCATCCGTTGTCGTAGCGTCTGCATGATCTCCCATGCAGATGATACGACAACATACATTGGGGAGAGCATGCAGATGCTACGACAACGGATGAATGAACACTGCTCGCCAATCACCAGGCAGGACTGTTCTCTTCCTGTCGGGGAACACTTCAGCAGTCATGGGCATTCAGCCTCTGATCTTCGGGTAAACGTTTTCCAAGGCGGCCTTCACGACACACAAGAACGCAGAATCGTTGAGCAGAAACTCATAACCACATTCCGCATACATGAGGATGGCCTCAGCCGGGATCTTGGGTTCATGTCACACTATCTGTAACCCCCACGACTTGCCTGGGCTTGCAAAATTTCACTAACTGGAGACAATACACATCCAGGCCCTATCCCCATAGCCCCACAAATTTACCCTGCTTCTGTACAAGAGTCTGCCTGTCTGTTTCTGAGTCTGTTTCTGAACAAGAGTTTGCCTGACACTATCTTAGAATCATAGAATCCCTACAGTGCAGGAATAGGCCATTCGGCCCACCGAGCCTGCACCAACAACAATCCCACCCAGGCTCTCTCCTCGTAACCCCAAGTATTTACCCTGCTCACCCCCTGATGCTAAGGGACAATTTAGCATGGCCAGTCAACCTAATCCACACATCTTTGGGCTGTGGGAGGAAACTGGAGCACCTGAAGGAAACCCATGCAGACATGGGGAGAATGTGCAAACTCCACACAGGCCGGAATTGAACCCAGGACCCTCGCGCTGTGAGGCAGCAGTGCTAGCCACAGTGTTTGAGACAGAAAATCTTAAATTTCTGACTATTACTGAGGACTTTCAATTTTGGGGAGTGGCTAAGGGTTGCAGTGATGCAAAAGGTTAGAATTTGAGAGGTAGGCCCAATAATCCCAAGTTGCACCCTTTTTTAAATGATCTACTAAATTCTGATAGAGGTACTTGCTGACAGAGCTGCCTCCCTACAAAGAGGGTTTCTTGGGCAAGTATAAGGGTCATGAAGTCAAAAGCCACTTATCCCGAAATTTCAACATTTACACCAAAATTGCACCTTAAGCCGGTAGAAAAGGGGTAATGTCACCGATGTGGCATGTCAGACCAGGAGGTTGGTTGAATTTACAGGCTCCACTGCTCACAATCTTTATCTGAAATAACATTTCTGGCTGGATTGACTAGGAAAGTCTTTTCTCAGCTGTGCTGCTCAGAAATGATGGCAACTGCTCTGTAGGTTGTGCAAGAGGATTGTCTCCTCCTGCTCCGATACCCTTTTAATGTAATGTGCTTATGATGAAATTGTGCCACGTCTCAAGCAACAACTCATCTCGCTCAATGGTCCAGCATTTGCGGTGGTTGTAACGATAGCACGGCTGTCAATACTTGCTGTCATTACTGTGTAATTCTGACAGCGATTTCCAATGCCCCGTATGTGCAGTTATAAATCAGGAAATCCAGAAGTTGCTGTCTCTGTTACACCCTCCACTTACTCAGTATTCTTACTATCAAAGGATTTGAGGCAGTGTACCCGAAACAGGCCCCATGTATGGTGACTAGGGGATTTTCACAGCAACTTCATTGCAGTGTTAATCTAAGCCTACTTGTGACACTAATAAATAAACTTTAAACTTTTAGTTACTGGTCCCAGTGGGCACAGATCACTTACAATTTTATTTTACAAACACTGCACATTAATGGATTACCGTTAGGAAACCCACCTGAACCAAAATTTTACCAACAAGTTCCCGGCCGGTTATCATCTGCTTTGATTGAAGTATGGAACCTGAACACAAGTCTTCACAGATTTAGCAGAGTTAGGGATGTTTTGCTGCAGTTGTATAGGACGTTGGTGAGGCCACACCTGGAGTATTATGTGCAGTTTTGGTGTCCTTATCTGAGGAAGGATGCCCTTGCGATAGAGGGCGTACAGTGAAGGTTTACCAGGCTGATTCTTGGCATGGCAGATCTGTCATATGAGGAGAGACTAAGTCGGTTAGGATTATATTAACTGGATTTAGAAGAGTGAGAGGGGATCTCATAGAAACTTATAAACTCTAACATGGTTAGACAGGCTAGATTCAGGAAGAATGTCCCCGATGGTGGGGGAGTCCAGAACTAGGGGTCATAGTTTGAGGATAAGGGGTAAGTCTTTTAGAACTGAGGTGAGGAGATATGTCTTCACCCAGAGGGTGGTGAATGTGGGGAATTCACTATCACAGAATGTAGCTGAAGCCAAAACATTGTCTGATTTCAAGAAGAAATTAGATATAGTTCAAGGGGTTAAAGAGATCAAGGGATATGGGGGGCAGGGGAATTAGGATATTGAATTTGATGATCAGCCATGATCAAAATGAATGGTGGAGCAGGTTCGAAGGGCCGAATGACCTACTTCTGCTTCTAATTTCTATGTTTCTATAAGAACATTAAAACTGCTACAACTTCTTGAATGAGATTTCACTGTTTTAACAGTGCACTAAGTCATAATTACTTCTGAACAACCTCTCTGGTTTAGAAAAATTAATCTTAGGAGTCATGCCACTCACTCAATTCCATAATTCTATAGAATTATACTTTTTCGAAATTTTTAAAATATTTCAGTTTCTATCTTAATCCCATATGTATTTCTGAATTTCTTTCTCACTCTCAGTAAGATGGTTAACAAATAAACAGGAATGAGTTTATTTTTTTAATTTCTGGTTTGCTGTCTGTGAGAATACTGCAATTGGTTTGGCTTCTCTGCCTGTTTGATGATTTCACTATTCCTGGATGCCAGAGATCCTGGGAAGATGGTGCCAGAATTAAATACTACATTGTAATAAGGAAAATCAATGCCACATAACCTATTAATTCTTCATGGACAACTATCTTCAAGGTCATTGGCGAGCACTGTCTCTTCATCACAGACTGAAAAATCTGGCCCAATGCCATGTGGTAGCTGCAGATTTCCTTACAATAGATGGAGCTGTATGACATCTGGTTCTTTATTGAACTACATAAAACCATTGCCCATTATCACTGCTAGGTATTTTTTACCAGGTCCTGCAGATATGATTGGCATCTTGCCAAATGTAATAAGGGAAAGCTGTTTGTACATTATTTCAACATCACTGAGGGCACAGCAGAATGCAAACAGATGTACCTGAGAAAGTGTCTAAACGTATGTAAATTTTGCCATTGTGTCTGCTACCTTCACTTACATTGCACTAATCATTCACCTCTATCTGTAGTTTGGGGCGGCATGGTGACACAGTCTCTGTGCAGCCCAGTGGCACAATGGTTAGCACTGCTGCCTCACAGCGCCAGGGACCCGGGTTTGATTCCCAGCTTGGGTCACTGTCTGTGTGGAGTCTGCATGTTCTCCCCTTGTCTGCATGAGTTTCCTCCAGGTGCTCCGGTTTTCTCCCACAGTCCAAAAGACGTGCTGGCCATGCCAAATTCTCCCTCAATGTACCTGAACAGGCACCAGAGTGTGGCAACGAGGGGATTTTCACAGTAACTTCATTGCAGTGTTCATGTAAGCCTACTGGTGACACTAATAAATAAACTTTAAACTTTTAGTTACTGGTTCCAGTGGGCACAGATGACTTAGAATTTTATTTTACAAACACTTCACATTAACGGATGACCATTAGGAAACCCACCTGAACCAAAATTTTACCAACAAGTTCCCGAACCGTTATCATCTGTTTTGATTGAAGCATGGAACCTTAGCACAAGTTGTCAACCTGAAATGATATTGGAAGTAGGACCTTGGTTAAGCTGGGGGAATGGGACGAGTTGCATAGTGCTTTGAAAGATAGATAGAATAACTTTTGTCTGTGCCATTAATCATAGACTCCCTAGAGTGCAGAAGGAGGTCATTTGGCCCATTTTACCCAGGTCCACCGTTCCACCATATCCCTGTAACCCTGCACATTTAATCCCCCTAACCTACACATCTTGGGACAGACACTAAGGGGCAATTTAGCATGGCCAATCCACCTAACCTGCACATCATTGGAGCGTGGGAGGAAACTGGAGCACCCGAAGGAAACCCACACAGACAGGGGGAGCAAGTGCAAACTCCACACAGTCACCCAAAGCCAGAATCGAACTTGGGTCCCTGGCACTGTGAGGCAGCAGTGCTAACCACGACGCAATTGTGCTGTGATACAAGTTTTAGAATTGCAATATGTATGATTCATTTTGGTTCTGATGCTGAGCTATTAAACATGGGACCTAAAGGGGTGTTAATGAGTGAGGGTGATTAGTTTTGATCGAAAACAGAAAATGCTGGAAAATCTCAGCAGGTCTGACAGCATCTGTGGAGAGAGAATAGAACCAATGTTTTGAGTGAACAGTTGGCTCTATTCTCTCTCCACAGATGCTGTCAGACCTGTTGAGATTTTCCAGAACTTTCTGTTTTTGTTTCAGATTCCAGCATCCACAGTATTTTGCTTTTATCTTAGTTTTGGTCTCTTGTTTTACCTCATTACCAAGTAATCCCACGTGGCACTGCTGGGTGATTATAAAATTGCATCTCACCAGTCTTTTCTTCTCTCGTGTATTGTTTCCTGGAAAACTGTCAAGCACCCTTAAAATTATTGACATATTTCAATCTAATTTTCATTTCTTGAGATGACCAGCAGATATTACAATACACTTTCTGAACTGAATCAGTTGTTCTCCAACCATTTTACTAATAACCCTGAGATCGATGGGCAAATTAACTTTTCCCCAATTCTAAAAAAAAACAACACCCTTCAAAATAAAAAAATCTCTAAGATAAGTGACACCTACAGGTTCTAAATTTAAATGCATATTAATCATAGTCATGCAGTTGGCCCCACCATTCTGGGTGATATATGCACTAGCCTGGAAAGTTGAGTGGATAATCATTATGCTGTGGGTTTGCTACATAGCTAGGCAGACAAAATGATTTAGGTTAGCCGAACATATGAGATTAATTTCAGTACAAATTATAATGGATAACTTTGGGCTTTGTTAGTCCATTATTATAACAAAGGGGCAAGCCACACTTCACAGCTGGCTGGCAATATATTCCCTGTGGTTTTCTCCGTATCTTCTTATTACTCATCTTCCTAAACCGCTGTAAAAAAACAGCAGGTATTCATTATCTGTTTAAAGTCTTTATTGGTCTAGGCAACATACAGTTAATTTTCTTCCCAGCTGACAGTACTTTGTTGTAAAAAATGCAATTCCTCTTTTTCTGAAAAATGGCAAATTGTCTCTGCATTGCAGGACTAAGAATCATGGTAATTTAATGAACACCTTTCATGAGCTAAGAATTTATATTAAAGAGATGAATTTTTCACGGAAGTGGACCACTTATTTCTATTCAAAATGTGTCTAATTCAATTAAGAAAGTTCATCTAATCATATCTGAACATTTAGCCCATATAGCCTGTCATCAGAGAATTTACATTGAGGTTTTAATATCGAAAAAATCAAATCCATCATCCCCACACTTGTTGACACTTTAAATGTCATCAAGTATCCCATGGATGATGTGCAAGTGCAGGATCCAAGCGCGAAAAAATACATAGATTCAGAATGTATCATGATAAAACACAAGTATGTGACCAGAGAAAATGTTTTGAAACTGCAATATGAAGTTCTCACATTAATAAAGTAATTTTTAAAAATTCATACGTGGGATATGGATGTCACTGGCTGGGACAGCATTTATTGCCCAACCCTGAGGGTATTTAAGAATCAACCACATTGCTGTGGGTCCGGAGTCACATGTAGGCCAGACCAGGTAAGGGCAGCAGATTTCCTTCCCTAAAGAAACTCAATGGGTTTTTATGACAATCAACAGTGGTTTCATGATCATCATTAGATTTTTAATTCCAGATTTTTATTGAATTCAAATTTCGCCATTGGCCACAGTGGGATGCGAACCCCAGGGGTCGAGAACATTATGCTGGGCCCTTGGAATACTAATCCGCTGACAATACCACAATGCCATTGGAGCAGTGTTGAGCTTTAAGGAACACAACCATAAGAGTCTACAATATGAGAAAAACAGATCATACCTGACCTACTGAGTATTTTTATCTCTTTGTTTTAATTACAATAAAACAAATCATTTCAAATATTAATCACACAATTTCTAATTTCGAAAGATTTCTGAACTTTATGGCTTTTGTTTTGCACCATATTTGATTCGGAAATTGAAAAGAACAGCAGCACAGATGTGTTGTAAATATAAATCTTGAACATTACTTATTCAAGCTAATACAATTAGGCACCAGTGAATGAACAAATAGTATTTATTGTTAATTTTGCACCTATTTTTAGCACAAGCCACATTCATGTATCAAAATACTGACTTGTGTTAAAAGTTGCATAAGCACAGAACCTGAGATTCATTTTGGCTGTTTTATTACAATTTTCGAGACATGATATGATATGGCTGGGCAACTGCCATTAGTTAGACTTGCTTGTGTACCTTTTAGGATTTCTTTTGAAAAAAGTGAGAGCGGATAACAATGAGAAACAGGATAAATAAAGCAAAACACTGTGGATACTGGAAATCTGAAACAGAAAATGCTGAATAACTTCAGCAGGTCTGGCAGCATCTGCGGAGATGCCAAACCCAAACCCAACTCTACCCCCATCCCCCACTCCTCCCCATCCTCCACCCACACCCCCCCACCCCCCTTCCCCCCACCACGGTGGCAGTTTTTCCCACAGTGGAGGCAGCTCGTCATTAGCCACCTGCAGGAACTTCCAGTTCTGCCGATGTCTATGGCATTTTGCATAGCTTGTCCATCCTGTCTCCATGGAACCCATGGCAATGGTCAACTTCAGCAGGACTGATGGGAAGAATCAGAAAACCTGCCCTACTGTGGAAGGACTCAATGTAAAATAAAGTCCAAATAGGAGAACTGAATTAAAAAGAGTGAAAAGGAGACAGAAAGAAAAGACATGCATAACTTTTTGAAAAAAATTCTCCAACAACTAGTAAAACCTGAAGGAATGAGGTTCTGTATATATAATAGTGAATTTTCACTGCCAGAGAGGTTGACTGGCAGAAATGAACAATTATCGCATTATTAAAAGCGTCCAGAAATTGAAGTTGACAAATGTTCACTTTCTGTGGTGAGTCGTTTGTATTTACTGCACCGTTCAATACATTTTAAAAGTGACACACAGACCAAATGGTGCGTTTGCAAAGCTGATGGCAGAAAGCCAAATTCCAACTGTTGGATCTTTTAGTTGAAATGGGCAATTACCTCTTGTCTGAATTTGTTGTAGCACTTGTGAATAAATAACAGTAAGCACCTTGAGCCTCATCAATACTTTGGCAGAAAGTTATAGCCCATCGTATGTATTGTAGTAATTCAGAGACCCAAGGTGATGCTCTGGGGACCCGGGTTTGAATCCCACCATGGCAAATGTTAATTCAATAAAAATCTGGAATTAAAAGTCTAATGATGGTTATGAAACCATTGTTGATTGTCGCAAAAACTTATCTGGTTCACTAATGTCCTTTAGGAAAGGAAATCTGTTGTCCTAAATCCACAGCAATGAAATTGATTTTTAATTGGCTTCAGGGATGAACAATAAATGTTGAGCCAGCCAGCAGTGCCCATATCCCATGAATGAATAAAATAAAATGTTGGGTTTTACTTCCCTTCTGCATATGTGAATCCAACACATCTGCTGTTGGTTATTATTTGAATTTGCCTGTGATATTTTGTCCATGTGCAACATACCTTTAAATTGAGTAGTTTTTTTTCCTGCAGAACATTGATTAAACTTCCACTAATCAGTCAGATTAGATAAGAGATAAATGGGAATCCATAATAGGGATGGAATCAGAGCAAGAGTGTGGAACAGCTGACAGTGGTGAATAAAATGACATTGGTCAGGTCAATGTTGAATTGGTAAAATTCTGGCTGGGCTATTTGTTTGATGATGGACTAGAATCTTTATAGTTAATGTATATTTACATGGTTTTATGTTTATATTATACTAATCAAACCGAGTCTTGAGATAACTACTGCCTAGCGCATGTCACCAAGATGTAACCAAAGATGAGCCAAAGAAGAAACCTCAAGAAACACCAGATTGAATATATGGGTGGAAAAGAAGGAAAAGCCAGGGCAAGAGATGTGGGCTAGTTCAGAATGAAACTAGGAAATGCATGATCATGGAAGTGGATCACTGCAGAGAGATCGGTGGTGCAGTGGTTAGCGCTACTGCCTGACAGCACCAGGGACCCATTTCGATTCTGGTCTTGGATGACTGTGTGGAGTTTGCACATTCTTCCCATGTCTGCGTGGGTTTCCTCTGGGTGCTTCGGTTTCCTCCTGTAATCTAAAGATGTGCCTGTTAGGTGGATTGACCATGTTAAATTGCTCCTTAGTGTCCCAAAGTGTATAGGTTAAGAGGATTAAGTGGGGTAAATACGTGGGGTTGCAGGGATAGGCTTGGGCAAGGTGCTCTGTTGGAGAGTCGGTGTAGATTCAATGTGCCAAATGGCCTCCTGCTGCACTGCAGGGATTCTAACCATTCTAAGGTCATGGAGGAAAACGGTGTGGATTGCTGCATCAGAATTGTGAAGAAGTTGAGGAGTAGGTGGAATGATGCATCAAGATCACAGCCACATGATGTCAGTGGTTTTAATTAGGGTGGTCTGAGTACTGTAGGTAAAACAAAAGCTAGAAGCCTCTGCTGAATGTTAGCCCACTTCCTGACATCAGAATAAATTTCTTTCATTTTTTCCCCCATTTAGTTTGCCACTCATGTGCTGCTATGAATTTGGTAACATTAGGTAATCACACAGACTAACAATCACAATATCATTTGTTGCTGCAATCCTATAAAGGCTCTAGTAATTTCCTTGCTTTCTAAATCATGAGCCAAGGTTCAGGTACAAGCAGTGAAATTTAAAATGTAATTTTCAGCTTGTTGAACTCCTAGTTAAATTCAAATGCAATAAGCATTTAATGCTGGTGAATGTTATTGTATCTGTGTAGTGAGATAGTGGTCTCTCTATTTGAGGGGTGGACATGAGGGAGGCTGTGAATAGCCAAAGACCATGGCAAGGCTGGGGGCACAGAGGTCTGGTGAAACATAACGGCAGGAGGTCATTATCAATATTTTTGTCCAATTTCCTGGCCATATGATGGTCAAACTGATAGTCTGGGCATTAACCTTAAGGGCAACCAACCGAAGGAGGCCAGCAAGCCTACACTGGCAATCAGAGGGAAGAAAAGCTGTCATAATTGGAATTTGAGGAAGAGATTTGGGGCGGTACGGTAGCACAGTGGTTAGCACTGCTGCTTCACAGCACCAGGGACCTGGGTTTGATTCCCAACTTGGGTCACTGTCTGTGTGAAGTTTGCATGTTCTCTCCGTGTCTGCATGTTCTCTCCGTGTCTGCGTAGGTTTCCTCCAGGTGCTCCGGTTTCCTCCCACATTCTGAAAGACATGCTGGTTAGGTGCATTAACCCAAACAGGTGCCGGACTGTAGCGACTAGGGGAATTTCACAGTAACTTAATTGCAGTGTTAATGTAAGCCTTACTTGTGACTAATAAATAAACTTTTTAAAAAAGGGAGCATTGGATGGGAGAGGTTTGAGGGGAGGTCAGTGATCAGGATTGGGAGGGGTAGTGGGGAGAGAGACTGTGATCAGTGGGGAGAGGCCAAATACTCTGAGGGACCAAGGAAGCTCTCCTGCTCTGGCTCACGTTTTAAGAAAGGCACTTACCTGTGACAGGTTACTTTCACTCCCTTTCACTATCAAGTTTCCCAACCCATGGAAAACCCACGGAGCAGCATTGAATATTAAATTGAGCTGCACAGTTGTATTGTGGTAGCCTTTTTTAAGTATGTTCATTAAGTGCCTTCATGGTGGGACACTTGGATGTCATAGAATCCACCGCCAAATGTGGTCCCCATTTTCACCTCCCCTACCTATTATGGTGGGCTCAGGGTCAAAGCCAGGAGTTTGTTTCCACACTTAAGATTCCTTTTGCAATGGATTACTTAAGTTTTCACAGAATCCTCACAGTGCAGAAGGTGGCCATTCGACCCATTGGGTTTGCACCGACTCCTTGACAGAGCATCTTACCCAGGCCCAACCCCCCCTGTCCTACCCCCGTAACCCCGTGCATTTACCCCGCTAATCCCCCTAACCTACACATCTTGGAACCCTAAGGGACAATTTAGCATGGAGAATCCACCTAACCTGCACATCTTTGGACTTTATTGTATAAATAACATCTTTTATTTTGCAATTTTTTTAACGTAATTTCAGCAGCTCGTGGACAAAAACAAATCAATCAAGTAGTTTTCTCTTCTCACGTGTCCTTGTTTCCTGGTGGCCTCAGACAAAGAAATCAGGTTTATTCGAGCAATATGTGGTCAATATTGGGTTCAGTGAAGGATCACATATCTGATTTCCCCTGGTTTCCATTCTGATAAGACTTGACGGCAGATTCTGCAACCCAAAGTAATCTCACTGTCCTGTAATTCTACTACTTGATAATGTTGTTTACATGAATAATACTTGGAAGAATGTATTCAATGTAAGTGCACTCTGGAAAAGGTGGTGGACTGATATTATTCTGCTTATTCGTTTTTGAAAGAATCCACCATATAAAAAGGCAAGGACACGGACATCATATTAACCTCATTCCAATCTATTGGTACCACCCTGCTGTCCTAATGATTCTTGATGCATCACAAATCTTCTTAGTCTCTCACAGCACTTTGGCATAAATTTAATCTGTTTCTAGAGATTTGCTTTCAGCTGCTTTAGTTTGTCTGGGAGTTCCATTTTGTTTATGTTAAAATCCTTATCATTTTGCTTGAGTTATTTCTGCCTGGGGAGGGCATGCCTCTTTTGTCTAGCCCCAGTGAAGAGTTGAAAGACGGAATCTATCCCTATTCCATACTCATACTCAGCTTTGAGCCAATTTTAAAGTTTTAAGTTTATTTATTGGTGTCACAAGTAGGCTTACATTAACACTGCAATGAAGTTACTGTGAAAATCTCCGAGTTGCCACACTCCAGCGCAGTTCGGGTACACTGAGGGAGAATTTAGCATGGCCAATGCGCCTAACCAGCATGCCTTTCGAACTGTGGCAGGCACCCAGAGGAAACCCACGCAGACACAGGGAGAATGTGCAGATGCCGCACAGACAGTGGCCCAAGCCAGGATCGAACCCAGGTCCCTGGTGCTGTGAGGCAGCAGTGCGAACCACTGTGCCGCCATGCTGCCCCCTGCTGAATTTGCTGAAAGTCAAAATGTATTTATTGTGATCCTTTAGTTCTATAGCTCTGCTTATTTCTGGATCTCTCTCTTTGGCCATCTGATCAATCTTTTAATGTGTTTCTACAAGTTCCTTTTGTGGTATAATGAATATCTTCCTCCTTCGCCCTTATCCCTGCAGGGACTGTTGAGGGCATTTTCCTCTTCACTGCACTTTTCATGTGTTAATTTATTCCACTACTGTGTTAATGCCAAGCAAATCTTTATCCTCTCTTATCCTCTCGTGAAGAATTGTTGAACATCATCTTCACTCCACTTCCTTTAATTATTCCCTGATTTCACCTGATTTAGTTTTTCTTTCTAAACCTGGCTGATCATCTTTGGTACCTCTGAGTCCCAGAATTAATCATCATGTGGCTGCAATGACTTCCATTTACTGTAGCTTGTTCAGATCATCATCAAATACCCTGACAAGATGAGCATTAAACTTTGTTGCTGCCTCAGGGCATTAAGCCATCGATAGTTTTTAATTCTGATGCGAAACCACTCAATGTGTTCCTATTATATACTGCATAGAATTTACAATACAGAAACTGAACGATTAGTCCAACTGGCAAATGCCAGTGGTTATTATCCACACAAACATCCTCCAGCCACTCTCCTTCTTTCCATACCAGCAATTCATCTATTCACTTCCCCCATTTGCTTAAGTAGCATTACAATTCCAGTTGATGTTATAATTGGATGGGAAGATCCCAGAATGGCTATCATGGCTCAAATGATCTTAAATTTTGTTTTTGCTTAGAAAACAGAGAGGAACAGAGTCACAGGAATGTCAATTCGCTTTTAACAACAAAGGAACATTTATTAAACATGAATTGTATGACGATAATACAATACTCCCTCACTCCTCATTACCTTCACAAATGTACATGGAGTTTAGTGATGATGCAGGTTATACAATATATTTATGCTATAATGTTCTCAGTGGACACACATGACAGGATTTTACGGCCTTGAGAGAGAGACCGGAAATTCCTGCCCAAGGTTAATGGACATTTCCGTTGTCCGCCCCTTGCCCACTCCGATTCCACGACTGGTGAAGCAGTAGAATTCCGGTGACAGTCCCTGCAACCCAATTGTGGTCAGACAACACCCTACTCTGAAACCAACCCCACCCAGAGGCCAGTTGAAGCCGTTAAATGTCCAATTAAGGCTCTCATCCCATTGCCATTGTTGCTCTACTAGAAGAGGGCCTCCACTGCCCGGGGGGGGGGGGGGGGGGGGACACCCAGTAAAACTTGGTGGAGGCCCTGTATGCTTCAGTGGGGGAATGGTGTGCTATCTTGACAGTGCACTCTGAGAACATGGGTGCCTATGGAAGTCCCCACCACCCCCATTGGCGCCCCTGAAGGCAGTGTTGCCTTCACCAACCTTGCAGGGGGTCTGCCTGATTGGCACCTGCAACTCTGACCTCACTTACCTCAGTCTGAGGGGAGTGTCCATACTGCTCCTCTGGGCCGTATCCAGTCCCAGCAGTGGGCACCGCTTCTGACCACGCTACTGAAATTGAAGAACTGTCAGCCCGCCAATCGGCCACAGATTTTTAGAAAGGATCTTGTCTCTTAAAGGGATAAGAGTTCAGATGGCAGCTCATTAGCTGCCTGGTTGCCACACATTGCACAAAGCTTTCCGGCTCATTGTTGCGGCTCCAACAAAATTCAGCCAATTGAATAACAGATTGGATCATTTGCCTCAATTTGGCAAATCTCCCCGTGTGAGTTTCCCACTTGTCCAATACACAGGATTGCCTCCTAATCTTTTCAGCTCCAGATTCAGGTAAGTGTGCTTTTTTGCTTTTTCAGTCCATGTCCTGTTGTGTGAGTTCAGCACTTAGGAAGTGGAGTACTGAAAAATCAAAATCAAGTCCTTCTTGAGACAAAGAATATAGTCTGTATGAATTATTCTGGCATTCAGATGTTCCTGGTATGCAATCCCACCACAAGAATAAGAACAAAGAGTACGGCACAGGAACAGGCCCTTCAGCTCTCTAAGCCTGCCCCAATCATGATACCTGCCTAAACTAAAACAGAATGCACTTACGGAGTTTGCATCCTTCCATTCCCATCCTATTCACGTATTCATCTAGATGCTCCTTAAATGCCACTATCATACCTGCTCCCATCACTTTCCCAGGCAGCGCGTTCCAGACATTTACCACCCTCTGTGTACAAAACTTACCTCACACATCTCCTCTAAACTTTTTCCCATGCAGCTTAAACCTATGTCCCCTAATATTTGATTTTTCTATCCTAGGAAAGAGCACCTGACTACCCACTCTGTCCATGCAACTCATAATCTTGTAAACCTCTATCAGGTCACCCCTCAACCTCCGTCGTTTCAGTGAGAACAAACCGAGTTTATCCAACCTCTCCTCACAGTTAATATCCTCCAGACCAAGCAACATCCTGGTAAACCTCTTCTCTACCCTCTCCAAAGCATCCACATCCTTCTTGTAATGTGGTGACCAGAATTGAACACCTACCTTAGGGCAGGCGACTCACCTACAGCCAAATATGTGGGCATGCTTACTATCCGCCATATGAGAATCCGAATGGGCTGGCGAGTGCCAAATGTCGAGGCCTTTATATCAAATCTTGTGAATCCAAAGATATGTGAGTTAGCTTGGTTGGCCATGCAAATTTTCCCCTTAGTGTCAGGTGTCAAGCAGGGTAAATACTTGCGGTTACGGGGATAGGGTGTGGAATGTTGTCGGTGTAGGCTCAATGGGCTGAATTACCTCCTTCTGCACGGTAGGGGTTCTGTGGTTAGCATGCAGCGCCTCCAACAAACTGTTTGCTTTCTAACTTAAAACTATCCTTCATTAGCTATCAGTAAGGCATGGCTTGAACTAAGAAAATGTCTCCAGACTGAAAGCCAATGATTTTAGTGAGCAGCATTTTGCAATTGATTCCATCAAAGATTTTACGCAAGTCGATAAAGATTGAGCTAATCACTAAACTACAATCAAAGACAAGCGTCTGTTCAGTGGATTGTGTTAATGCTGCTAGTTTAGGTATGAATCCAAACAGATTTGTGTTTCATCAGCCAAATCCGATTAACAAAGTTAGACAGTTACTGGATTGTCATTTATTTGTTTTCAATTACTTTTAGTCTGAATATTGAGGTAGGGTGATTTTACAATGCACTTTGGCAAGTTCCCTGTCATCTAAAATATTCAACAGCTTCCACAACAGATTTCCTTCACGGGTCAAGGGAATTGGTTTCACTGAAAATACTGTCCGTTAAACAGGAACTGCATCTGAGCAGAACCAAATGCTGAGTCATGATTTCCATTCAACATACACAACAAAAAAAAGAACAGCAAACAATATAGCACAGGAACAGGCCCTTCAGCCCTCCAAACCTGCGCTCCAAGCCTGTTGTCCTATCTAGACCAACCGCTTGTATCCCTCTATTCCCCGTCTGTTCATGTGTCTATCCAGATAAGTCTTAAATGTGGCTAACGCATCTGCCTCAACCACTTCACTTGGTAGTGCATTCCAGTCCCCCGCCACCCTCTGTGTAAAAAACTTCCCCCGCACATCTCCACTGAACCTTTCCCCCTTACCTTGAACTTGTGCCCCCTTGTAACTGTCATTTCTGCCCTGGGAAAAAGCTTCCAACTGTTCACCCTATCTATACCCCTAATAATTTTATGAACTTCTATCAAGTCACCCCTCAGCCCCCGTCTTTCCAGGGAGAACAATCCCAGTTTATTCAATCTCTTCTCATAGCTCATACCCTCCATACCAGGAAACATCCTTGTAAACCTTTTCTGTATTCTCTCCAAAGCCTCCACATCCTTCTGGTAGTGTGGTGACCAGAATTGGACACAGTATTCCAAATGTGGCCTAACCAACGTTTTATATAACTGTAACATAATTTGCCAACTTTTATACTCGATGCCCCATCTGATGAAGGCAAGCATTCCATATGCTTTCTTCACCACCTTTCTTCATATGCTTTCTCCACCGCCTTTTCCATCTGTGCTGCCACTTTTAAGGATCTGTGGACCTGCATGCTCAGATCCCTCTGTGTATCTATGCTCCTGATGGTTCTGCCATTTTTGTTATAGCTCCCACCTGAATTGGATCTACCGAAATGCTTCACCTCGCATTTGTCCGGATTAAATTCCATCTGTCATTTCTCCGCCCAATTTTCCAGTCCGTCTATATCCTGCTGTATTCTCTGACAATCTTCATCACTATCCACAACTCTGCCAATCTTAGTATCATCCGCAAACTTGCTATTCAGACTAACTACGTTTTCTTCCGATTCAGTTATATATATTACGAACAGCAGAGGTCCCAACACTGATCCCTGCGGAACACCATTAGTTACAGACCTCCATTCAGAAAAATACCCTTCCACCGCTACCCTCTGTCTTCTATGGCAGGCCAGTTCTGAATCCATCAAGCTAATTCAGCCAAGATCCCATGTGATTTAATCTTTTGCACCAGCCTGCCATGAGGGACCTTACTATTACATTCGAAGCATCAACAGACATGTAAACTTGCATACATATCGAAAACTATTTGACAGTGTAGATTTTACCGATCCCACAAATTGCAGACAGTCAGACTGAGAAAAGGCAACTTGACCTGTTGGAGCTAATCCATCAAGCAATTTTCCGATCCCAATCCTGTATCCAGTTCCTTTTTGAATGGCATAAATACTTTTGCCTACTTTTTCCTTACCCAACAGATTATGACAAATGGTTATTGCTGTTTTTGATTAAGTATATTATATGTAAATTGATAATTATATTCTGAGGTCCTGCTACTCTGATTTACCATTCATGCTGATCTTTTCTTATTTGTAATTTTAAAATAATGATTTTGATCCACATATTTCACACAATGACAATAAAAGAAGTCTGATAACTGAATTAATTCCTATTCATATCAAAAATATTGAAACAATTTAATTGCATAATTGATCACACAAGGCAATAAAATCATTATTTTAGTGCTACTCTAGTAGCTTAACTAACCTGTTAGTAACATTGAGCCAATTCAAATTTCATTTGCAAAATTGTAGGCCATGAGGAAATGGACTGGTTGGGTTATGGAGAAGCAAAGCTCAGAGCTGTAGGGCACAATTCTCCTGGAGGAGCTCTCAGTGTTCACGCCCATGGGAAAACTAGAGTGTTTCCCATTGGTGTTAGCAGCTCCTGTCAGGTGGGATCCACCCACCTGATCAATGCAAATTTATGCATTGTGGCAAATACAACAGCCAGCCCAGCATTCCTGAGATCAGAGCGCCCTTTAAAAAGGCACCCCAATTTCACGTCTCAACGTTCAGACACAGGCTCCCTTCCCCCCCCCCCACACACAAGCCGTGGGCGGCACGGTAGCACAGTGGTTAGCACTGCTGCTTCACAGCTCCAGGGTCCCGGGTTCGATTCCCGGCTCGGGTCACTGTCTGTGTGGAGTTTGCACATTCTCCTCGTGTCTGCGTGGGTTTCCTCCGGGTGCTCCGGTTTCGTCCCACAGTCCAAAGATGTGCGGGTTAGGTTGATTGGCCAGGTTAAAAATTGCCCCTTAGAGTCCTGGGATGCGTAGGTTAGAGGGATTAGCAGGTAAATATGTGGGGGTAGGGCCTGGGTGGGATTGTGGTCGGTGCAGACTCGATGGGCCGAATGGCCTCCTTCTGCACTGTAAGGGTTTCTATGATTTCTATGACAAGGAAAAAGATGAACTCAGCCCCACCCCATCCCTACTGACCAGGGGAGTTCCCCCAATCCCTCAGCACAGAGCCCCCCTACCACCACCAAGAGAACAGATCAACACCCTTCCACCGCCCCCACCCCCCCACTCCTGACACCACGCAGGCAAAGACTCCAATATAGGACCCCCTTATGCCCTGCTGCCCCATTGGATGCCACCACCCCAAGTCCTCCCTTCCAGATCCTGCTCATTGGCAGTGCCAAACTTGCATTGCCTCCTGGCCCTCTGGCACTGACATCCTGCCAATGACATGCTGGCATGTTGGGCTATGGGGGGGAGGGGTGGTCAAGGAGGTAAATGCAGTGCCCACGTTTCCCCCCTGCCACTGCCAGGCTGCAGAGGGAGGATCCCCCATGATGGAGGTCTCATGGCTGGATTGTCTCATCTCGTCCTGGGAAACCTGAAGATCACTCACGTCATAGTGATTTCTGGCAGCTCTCTGATCAAATTCTTCATTCTGCTCTGTGTACTGTGAAAACTTTGAGGTGGGCCGATCAAATTAATCCTCTCGAAACACCATGGTTTGAAAAGAGGAAATAAAAGCCCTGAGCTGCTTTGAGGTTGTCTGCAGCTGTCATGCAGAACTATGAAGTTTATAAACATTGTGGTTACATTATAGTTCTGATGTATGGGTCAAGTTAAGAAACAACAAGGGGCAAAAAACATTAGTAGGGGTGGTATAGAGACCACCCAACTGTATTGTTAATGTTGGGAAAAGTATAAGACAGGAAATTAGAGATGAATGTGTTAAAGGAACATCTGTGATTATGGGCGACTTTAATTTGCATATAGATTAGGCGAGTCAAATTAGTCACAGGACAATGGACCATTTATCTTTCTGGTTGTGTCACAGCTTGGTATGGCTCCTGCTGTGCCCAAGACCGCAAGGAACTACAAAAGGTCGTGAATGTAGCCCAATCCATCACGCAAACCAGCCTCCTATCCATTGACTCTGTCTACACTTCCCACTGCCTCGGCAAAACAGCCAGCATAATTAAGGACCCCACGCACCCCCGACATACTCTCTTCCACCTTCTTCCTTCGGGAAAAAGATACAAAAGTCTGAAGTCACGTACCAACCAACTCAAGAACAGCTACCTCCCTGCTGCTGTCAGACTTTTGAATGGTCTTATCTTGCATTAAGTTGATCTTTCTCTACATCCTAGCTCTGGCTGTAACACTACATTCTGCACTTGTTTCCTTCTCTATGAATGGTATGTTTTGTCTGTATAGCACACAAGAAACAATACTTTTCGCTGTATGTTAATACATGTGACAATAATAAATCGAATCAAATCAAATCAAATAGAGGAGGGATTTCTGGAGTTCATAGGGGAGGGTTTCCTGGAGCAATATGTTGAGGAACCAACAAGGGAACAGGACATCTTGGACTGGATATTGTGCAATGAGAAAGGATTAGTTGACATTCAAGTTGTGAGAGAACGCTTGGGGACAAGTGACCACAATATGGTAGAATTCTTTGTCAAAGTTGATAGTGATGTAGTTGATTCTGAGTCCAGCGTCCTGAATCTCAATAAATGTAACTATGATGATATAAGGCATGAATTGGCCAGGATGGACTGGGAAACATTACTGAAAGGAAAGACAGTGGACAGGTAATGGCAGGCATTTAAAGAACGAATTGGTGAACTCCAGAAGTTGTTTATTCCTGTTTGGCAAAAGAGTGGTCAGGAAATTGTGGCCAAACCATGGCTTACAAGGGAAATTAGAGATAGTATCAAGGAACAAGTATACAAATTGGCAAAATAAAGCAATAGGCCTGAGGTTTGGGAGCAGTTTAAAATACAGCAAAGGATAACCAAGGGATTGATTAAGAAGGGGAAAATAGAGTATGAAAGTAAGCTAGTGGGGAACATAAAAACTGACTATAAAAGTTTCTATAGGTACGTAAAGAGAAAAAGATTGACAAAAATGAATGTAGGCCCCTTACAGTTAGAAATGGGAGAAGTCAAAATGGGGAATAAAGAAATGGCTGTGAAATTAAATTCATACTTTGTTTCAGTTTTCACAAAGGAAGACATGAATAATGTACCAGAAATTCAAAGAGAAACACATTTCAGTGAGGAGTTGAAGGAAATCATCATTAGCAGAGAAATAGCTTTGGGGAAATTGATGGGATTAAAGGTGAATAAATCTCCAAATCTTGATAATCTTCATCCCAGAGCACTTAAGGAAGTGGCCCTAGAAATCGTAGATCCATTGGTAATTATTTTCCAAAATTCTTTGGACTCTGGACTGGTTCCTACAGATTGCAGGGTAGTTAATGTAAGCCCATTATTCAAAAAGAGAGGTAGAGAAAAAAGAGGGAACTGTAAACCAGTGAGCCTAATGTTGCTACTGGGGAAGTTGCTAGAGCTCATTATCAAGGATTTCATAACTCAGTATTTGGAAGGCAGTGGTATAATCAGACAAAGTCAGCATGGATTTACAAAAGGGAAATCATGCTTGACGAATCTATTGGAATTCTTTGAGGATGTAACTAGGAGAGTAGACCGAGGAGAACAAATGGAGGCGGTTTATTTAGACTTCCGACAAGCTCTCACATAACAGACTACTGTGCAAAGTTAAAGCCCATAGGATTGCAGCTAATGTCTTGAGATGGATAGAAGGCTTGTTAGCAGATAGGAAGCAAAGAGTTGGCATAAATGAGTCTTTTTCTGATTGGCAGTCAGTGTCTAGTAGGGTTCCACAGGGATCTGTGCTCGGACTCCAACTGCTCGCAATATGTATTAATGATCCGGAAGAGGGAACTGAATGTACTATCTCCAAATTTGCAGATGATACAAAGTTGGGTGGGAGGGTGAGCTGTGAAAAGGATGCAGAGATGCTTCAGCATGATTTGGACAGGCTGAGTGTGTGGGCATATTCATGGCAGATGCAGTATAATGTAGATAAGTGTGAGGTTATCCACTTTGGTAGCAATAATAGGAAGACAGATTATTACTTGTGATGAAGGGAACAGGTTAATGAACTTTGTAACACTTAAGATTTGTGCAAAGCATTGAAACCCGAACTTTGTAATACTTAGAGATTTGTAAAAAGCATTGTAGAACTTGTTTTTGTGTCTGTAGAACTTGTTTTCGTGTATCCAAACCAGATAAGAGAAGCAGCTGTCCCTGCTTATGATTTTCCCAGCTAATTGTGTTCAGGAATGTGGCTAACCCAGCTAGAATCCATTTTGTGTTCTTTTATATTATGTACTTCTGTTGAACATGGTGGAGCTTACATGTATGCCTTCTGTGATCGTATAATAATAGATTCATATATATTCATTATATATTATTCATCCTTACTGATATAAATTGTTATATAGGCCCCTGTACCTCAGTTAACTTGTTTGTGCAAACTTATAATCTTGTATGCTGGATAAACAAACCGCAGATGTCCGCCACATAGAGGTGACAGAACAGACAGCCTTGAGATGGCTACGATTACACAGACTACGCGAAGGACAGAACCGCCGAGGCAGCAATAATCATAAGAAAATGCGGACGTGACCAGAGGTGAAAATAAATGTATAAATATTTGCTCTTAACATGTATTCGGCGAGAAGTCTGGAGACCGTGTTAGGAATCGGACTTCTCCCACAAGCTTGTGAAAATAAACCACTGTACTTTGACTCACGACTAGTCTCAGAGGTATTATTTACCTACAACACTTGAATGGATGTAAGTTGAGAGCGGTGGATACTCAGCAAAACCTTAGTGTCCTCGTGCATCAGTCGCTGAAAGTAAGTACAGAGGTACAGCAGGCAGTAAAGAAGACAAATGGCATGTTAGCCTGCATAGCGAGAGGATTTGAGGATAGGGATGGGGATGTTTTACTGCAATTGCAAAGGGCATTGTTGAGGCCACACCTGGAGCACTGTGTGCAGTTTTGGTGTCCTTACCTGAGGAAGGATGTCCTTTCCATGGAGGGATTACAGCAAAGGTTTATCAGGCTGATTCCTGGGATGGCAGGTCTGTCATATGAGGAGAGATTAAGTTAGTTAGGATTATATTCACTGGGGTTTAGAAGAGTGAGGGGAGTTCATTGAAACTTATAAATTCTATCAGGGTTAGACAGGGTAGATTCAGAAAGAATGTTCCCAATGGTGGGGAAATCCAGAACTTGGGGTCATAGTTTGAGGATAAGGCTTAAACCTTTTAGAACTGAGGTGAGGAGAAACTTCTTCACCCAGAGGGTGGTGAATGTGTGGAATTCACTACCACAGAATGTAGTTGAGGCCAAAATGTTGTCTGATTTCAAGAAGAAATTAGATATAGCTCTAGGGGCTATATCTAGGGATCAAGGTATATGGCGGGAGGGGGTTATTGAATTCAATGATCACTCATGATCAAAATGAATGACGGAACAGATTCAAAGGGCCGAATGGCCTTCTCCTGCTTCTCGTTTCTATGTTTCTATGTCAGGACCATCACCGAAGCCCACCCGATGCAGTTCTTGCTGGGGAGGCAGATGCATGGTGGGAGGCCGCTGAATCAGGCTTCCAGCCTGCTAATGAAATTTACATGATTATCGCGGGAACCTGATCAGGCCTGGTGGTGCGGGCCAGGTGAATGGCAATGGGTGTGCCACCCGGTAGGAATCCTGTTTTAGCTCCAACGCCAATTCAGCTGGATGTCAGGATTCCCGCCAGTGGCAAACAGGGCCAGTGAACTACCCCCTCCCCCCCTCCCCCACCCCCCCGCCACCCGCCTCCAACATATTTGCACAGTTTAAAATCTGAGGTACATTCACATCAGCTTTTGCCTGGGTTGGAATGAAATTCACTCCGTACAGTTTGGACTTTGTGACCCATTCGTCTTTCTTCTTTCCAGTCACGGGGTAACCTGTCTCAATAGAAAAATCGAACTGGCTTCATGGGCGAGTCTGCTGGCAGGCCCGGAAGAATTCGAGAACCTGGCATGGGAAGGATGAGGCTCCTTGAACTCAATCACATGGCAGAAAGCTGAAGAAACGGGATTGCCATCAGATTATGTGGCGGGGGAGGTTCTGATGTCGGGAGACTCTCGTCACCTGAGCTCCATGCTTAAAGGACAGAAAGCACTGTTTAAAAGCTGACATTCTGAGCAGTCTTTCTGAGGGAGGACTGCAGTTGTACTTGCCAGCATTGTCAGATGTGTGAGTATCGCAAAAGAAAACCTTTGGCAGCCCAGGTAAAGGAAATCACCAACTTCAGTTAGTGTCACCTTCAGACAGTGTCAGGGGGGAAGAGAGGGATCAGAATATTAAATTCGATGATCAGCCATGATCAAAGTGACTGGCAGAGCAGGCTTGAAGGGCCAAATGGCCTATTCCTGCTTCTAATGTTGATGTTTCTGTGTTCCTATGTTAAGACAAATTCAGTTGTCTTCAGAGAAACCATGATACAACCAGCGCATTGCCCCACAGTTCAGTGGGAGCGTGACCTTCTTCAGGCCATTTGAAAATGCAGACAGAATCTGTTTTCCAGTCATGACCACAAAAAGATCATTACAAATGACCAAAGCAACCGGGACAGGTGGCCGTGGCTCTTAACATCATCACTCCAATAATGAGAGAATTGTGATCAGCTCCCAAATGCTTCATCTGACACCTCCTCTGAGGACGACCATCTTGTATCTCTGAGGGTGCAGTTTCACATGTGTCCCCTACACCCAGCACCAGTGCAGATACCCTCAGTGGGGATTTGAACCTGTGCCAGCCCAGCATCACAATTTGCGGAGCAATGCACAATCATGTAGATACAGATGAAGGAGACAGTAACAGGCGTGACCCTGACAGTTGGAGGACAGTTGGAAGGCAGCCCCTTGCTGCGCACCCACCTGATGAATGACCACATGCCCCTTGATCTGGGCGTGCAGGTCCACAGTTCCCTAAAAGTGGCAACACAGGTGGCTAAGGTGATTAAGAAGGTATATGGCATGCTTACCTTCATCATCTGGGGCATTGAGTACAGGAGTTGGGAAATCATGTTGCAGCCTAACTTTGGTTAGGCTGCATTTGGAGGATTGTGTGCAGTTCTGGTCACCACATTATCAGAAGAACGTGGAAGCTTTGGAGAGAGTGCAAAGAAGGTTCACCAGGATGTTGCCTGGTCTCGAGGGCATTGGCAATGAGAAGAGGTTGAATAAACTAGGAGTGTTTTCACTGGAAAGATGGAGGCTGAGGGGAGACCTGATAGAGGTCTAAAAAATTATGAGAGGCATCGACAGGGTGGATAGTCAGGCTTTTTCCAAGGGTGGAAGCGTCAGTTACAAGAGGGCACAGGTTCAGGTGAGAGGGGGAAAGTTTAAGGGAGATGTGCGGGGCAAGTTTATCATGCAGAGAGTGTTGGTGCTTGGAACATGCTCCCAAAGAATGTGATGGAAGCAGGCATATTACAACATTTAAGAAGCATCTGGATAGGTACATGAATCGGGAGGGATACAGACCGAGTAAGGACAGAAGGTTTTTTTTTAGTTAGGGCATCATGATCAGCACAGGTTTGGAGGGCTGAAGGGCCTGTTCCTGTGCTGTGCTTTTCTTTGTTCTTTGTTTTTTGACAGCCCTCCAGGTTTACCTCAGTCAACAGGAAGCAGGGAGGTGCCTTGTCCACCTGGAGGTCAGGGGAGCTGCAGCCTTTCACCTTGAGGGACTCTGATATGTAATGCCACTTTAATGAGTCTTCCCTTTGTCCCCAGGCTTAACACAACCCTTTTAATTTTTGGAACCAGAAATTTAGGTTTAGTCACTTCCTACGTCAGACTTTGTATGTTTTGAGTGTCAAATTAACAAAATTGAATACAGAAAAAACTATCCAAAGACACTGCAGCGCCCTGTGACTCACTCCCCTGCAAGCATAAAGAGCTCCCATAGTGAGTCAGATAAGCCACATTTAAGTCACCAGCATTCCCTGGGCGACTGCAAGCACCGAAGACTCATGTCATAGAGTCACTGGGCACGATCTTACCAGCTGTTCACGCCACACTTCCACTGTAGCGAGGTTAGAGATTTTGGCACCCAGCCAAATCTACATTCAATGCAGCGGATGGAAAAGTTCTGCTGGCGTGAACAATGGTAACATTCTGGCCATGGAATCATACAGTACAGAAAAGGCCATTCGGCCCATCGATGCTGCACCGACAATAACTACCCTTAAAGGTGCGCTAATCCCTTTTTCCTGCACTTGTCAGTTTCACTTAATCAGGGGAGGGAGTTTGCATGAAATTCTGGCAACTTCCATTTAAATCACATGCAAGTGGTCGATTTTGAATATTTGTGATGTTTCCACTGATAATGGGTGAATTTTCTGCTTGCTCTATTAGGAGCCTTTTCCCCATTCCAAGCAATATGACCCACGGCCTGCACCCTCCCCCCCACAATTCTTTGAGCCCATCCGAGATTTTGCCCACTCCAGCAGGCTCCCCAAAATCCAGTCCCTTATTCATCAACTGTTGGTCAATTCTGAGTCTTGAAGAGGTACAGTAAGAAGTCTCACAACACCAGGTTAAAACTCATGAGTTTGTGTCTCTATATGCCCTGTTTGCGAACAGAACTCCCACTTACCTGACGAAGGAGCAGCACTCCGAAAGCTAGTGGCTTTTACTACCAAATAATCCTGTTGGATTTTAACCTGGTGTTGTGAGACTTCTTACTGTGTTTACCCCAGTCCAATGCCGGCATCTCCACATCTTGGAGAGGTGGCCAGAGACTAGAGAAAGGCAAACATCACTCCAGTTTTAGAAAAGGTGGCCAAAGTGACCAATGAACTTGATGCCACTGTCAATAAAGTTCTGAAAATCTTTTGTTCAAGGAAATACAGAGCATTTGGATAGAAATACAATCATAAAATTTGTGTTCAGGAAGGGGAGGTTTTGCCAGTCTAATTTCCGAGTTTTTTTTTAGAGTGTGGCATAGGAAGTTCTTGGGAGTGTTGGTAGTGGATATGATAGACTTTAATGTCAGCAAAGCTCTCGATGCAGTTCCTTTGGAACAGCTGTAGTAGTAAATAAAAAAAGAAGTGTCTTAATTAGAACTCTGCAGCTAGGATTTGAAAGAAGAGTGCCTAAATTTGTAAATGAGGCAAAGGCAATGAAGGTGCCTGAATTCAAAGCTGAGCAGGATAAATTGCAGGATGATTGGAATATGCATGGGAATTGGGCAGACAGGTGGCAGATCTAATTCAATGTAGAGAAATGTTTCACATGGGAACACAAAATCCTGCAAGGGATTATTACTTAAATGGAAAGGAAATAATGTGCATGGAGAATAGAAGCGATCTGGGGGTCCTAATTGATAATAAATTGGAACCATCAGCAGAATGCTCGGTGGCAGTAAGTAAAGCAAATTGAATATTGCTGTCTTTAGCATTCTAAAGGGATAGATGCTGCAGATTGTGATGAGCTGTTTCACCTTGTCCAGAACAGCAGAACCATCATGCGTTGATATGTGTGTGTGTCTGTGGAGAGGGTGGGGGCAATCAATTCAAAGCTTATCTGCAAAACCATTGGCCTCAAAATTAACACACCGCCCCCACAACAAATGGGAGGAGATATATCTAAAAGACGCATATCTATAAATTGAGAGAGGTGGATACTCAGCGAGACCTTGGTGTCCTAGTGCATCAATCGCTGAAAGTAAGCGTGCAGATACAGCAGGCAGTAAAGAAGGCAAATGGTATGGTGGTCTTTGTAGTGAGAGGATTTGAGTATAGGAATAGGATGTCTTACTGCAATTGGACAGGGCATTGGTGAGGCCATACCTGGAGTATTGTGTGCAGTTTTGGTGTCCTTATCTGAGGAAGGATGTCCTTGCTATAGAGGGAGTACAGCGAAGGCTGATTCCTGGGATGGCAGGTCTGTCATATGCGGAGAGACTAAATCAGGTAGGATTGTATTCATTGGAGTTTAGAAGAGTGAGTGTGGATCTCATCGAAACTTATAAAATTCTAACAGGGTAGACAGGGTTGATTCAGAAAGAATGTTCCTGATGGTGGGGAGAGTCCAGAACTAGGGGTTATTGTTTGAAGATAAGGGGTAATTTCTTTAGGCCTGAGGTGGGGAGAAATAGAGTGGTGACTCTATAGAATTCACTACCACAGAAAGTAGTTCAGGCCAAAACATTGTGTGATATCAAGAAGAAATTAGATATAGCTCTTGAGGCTAAAGGGATCAAGGGATATGGGGGGAAGAGTGAATCAGGATATTGAATTTGATGATCAGCCATGATCAAAATGAATGGCAGAGCAGGCTCGAAGGGTTGAGTGGCCTATTCCTGCTTCTATTTTCTATGTTTTTATGATATGCATCAGCTGTTTTATACATATGGCAGTGGATTTAATGACAAGAAGGTGGTCCTGTCTTCGAGTGGTGAGACATGTTTGAATCAGGATCCCACACAGCAATTGGCATCCAATTGCCAATAGCTTACGGCTCAGGAAAGTGGAACAGGAAGCCAGAAGCTTCCGGCTCCAAAAGGCAAGTGCCTCATTCAGCACTTCTTGTGGTCCGGGGGGAGGGGGGGGGGGGGAGCGGGAGGGTGGTGGGGGGGGGGGGGGGAGCGGGGGGGGGGAGCGGGGGGGGGGGAGAGCAGGAGGGGGGGGAGGGGACACCCCTGATCTGCAGCCTGCCTTGAGATGCCAGTTGCCAGAAATTGCCTCCAGGACTCCACGAGTACAATGTCCTCACTCTAGTTTTCCTGCTGGGCAGCTGTTGATTTGGCCAGCTGCCAGGCCAGGGAAGGAAAAGAAAATGACAATATTCAATTCTACTAACGTTACATGTTATAAGACTGGTTGTTGAATGAATTCTTGCGGTTTCTGTGGCAATAAAAACCTCTGGAAATAAAATATGCTGTGTTCATTGAAAAAAGGATTATTTATCTGGTAATGCTGATTAAATAAAACATTAAATGTTTTACACACCAAAGCATAATTGCATTTGAGATCATTCAAACTCAGACTAAATTTAATAATTTTTATATGTATGCATTTTAACTTGCCCACCAATCAATTAATTGGTGATGCTCTGGGCAAACACATTGCTAATGAATCCTTAGTGTTATGTAGTATTATCTGCTCTTTCATTTCTGTTTGCATTAATGTTAATTTCTTGCACATTCCTCCAGATTCTTAACTTGTACCTTTTTATCACATGAGAATTATTGGAATGCAGTAAGCCAGTTTAATTTAACACTTCGGCACAGTGGCACAGTGGCTAGCACTGCTACCTCACAGCTCCAGGGAGCCGGGTTTGATTCCCAGCTTGGGTAACTGTGCAAAGTTTGCATATTCTCCCCATGTCTGCATGGGTTTTCTCTGGGTGCTCCGGTTTCCCCCCACATTCCAAAGATGAGCGGGTTAGGTTGATTGGTCATGCTAAATTGCCCCTTAGTGTCCCAGGATGCATAGGTTAGAGAGATTAGTGGGGTAAATATGTGGGGTTGCAGGGATAGGGTCTGGGTAGGTTTGTTGTCGGTGCAGGCTCGATGGGCCAAATGGCCTCTTTCTGCACTGTAGGGATTCTATTCTTCAGTTCATTTGTTTTGCAGCCCTTACTATATAATGATGACAGAATTTGGAGTAGTAATTTGCATGACAGCTCATTCATACTTTTGAACAGCAGCCAGTGACCCACTTCATGTGATAGATTCATTAGAGGAACTGAGGAAAGTTAGCTTCATTAGACCTGAATAGGAAAAAAACACCTAATCTCACTATAAGGTTGTGTAGTGAGCATTTGGAGTATTGTGAGCAATTTTGGGCCCCATATGTAGGGAAGGATGTGCTGGCCTGGGAGAGGGTCCAGAGAGGGTTCACGAGAATGATCCCAGGAATGAAATGCTTGATGTATGAAGAGTGTTTGAGGACTTTGGGCAGGATTTTATGGCCTCACTCATCCCGAAACTGTAAAATCCCACCCAAAGTCAATGGACCTTCCCATTGTTTTCCCCTCGCCGCTCCGATTCCAATGGTGGGCTGGGCAGTAAAATTCCTACGTTTGTGTCTGTATTCAATGGAGTTTAGAAGGATGAGCGGGGATCTCATTGAAACTTACAGAATATTGAAAGGCCTGGACAGAGTGGACGTGGAGAAGATATTTCCATTAGTTGATGAGACAAGGGTTCGAAGGCACAACCTCAAAATAAAGGCCCTTTAGAACCAAGGAATTTCTTCAGCCAGAGGGTGGTGAATCTATGGAATTCATTACCACAGAAGGCTGTGGAGGCCAGGCCATTGAGTGTATCTAAGACAGAGATAGATATGTTCTTGATTGGTAAGGGGATCAAAGGTTACGGAGAAAAGGTGGGAGAATGGGCTTGAGAAGCTTTTCAGCCATGATTGAAGGGTGGAGCAGACTCGATGGGCTGAATGGCCTAATTCTGCTCCTATATCTTATGGCCTTACGTTTTTTCCCCCAGAAGCTGGCTTTTTCTAGTTTCAATGTTTTACTAGTAGCGATAAGCTTTTACCTGGCGAGAAGCATTATGTTTGTTCAACTAATTTCTCTCCTCATCACCTTCACTCATTGCGAGATATGCCTGTTTCTTGAGTTTATATTGAGGATATTTTGAACACAAAAAATGGAATATAAAATTTGCAAAATTTCTACATGGATTGTTTTGGAAAGCCCATTGGAAACCAAAAGTCAAAATTCAATGTCAGCCAAAGTACATCTGAAGCAATTGATAAAATACTGTAAACTGCCCCAACGCTCCCTCCTGTCCCTCCCCACTGTTCTGCCTCGACCTCCCCTCCTGCATCCCCCCCCCATTGGTATGCAAGCTAAGTCAGCAATATTAAACCTCAGCCACAGATCCACTGGAGAGGAAAGGCAAGAATGGCCAGACACTATGCACAGCCAGCCCCGGACGTGGGATAAACGGGAGCTAAATGAACCCCAGCCGGACCTGGACTTGACCTTCAGCAGCTCTGGGGTGAGTGAACTTTCTACATCCACACAAAAATAACGATTTTCTGACAGCGTCTAGGGCACCGTCCGCAGATCGTTACAGTTTCACCTCAAACAATGGCGGTTATCTGGTACACATGGGAACCTATTAGGATGGCCAAACAAATCCACTCTGAAAAAGATAAACCCCGAAAACAAAAATATAAATCTGTAACCTCTCAAGCAATCTAAAAATAGAGGAAACGTTGGCCACATGGGGACACACTACAATTAACAGAGGAGTCTAGGAAAAAGACAAATCTTTAAGTATTCAATCACCTTAAACAATGGGAGAACCTTGGACCCAGGGTAGCTCACCACAACTAACTAAAGGGCCCTCCCTTAAAAATGCAAATTTCTAGATTCCCTGAATCACCTTGAACAATGGAAGGGACCCTGGCCACAAGGGGACTCATCATGACTAGCAAAAGAAAACTCCCTTAAGAAGGGCAACCACTAATCTCCCCCCTCCACCTGATCATTTTAAAATAATATAAGGAGCCTGAGTGAAGGGAAACTCATCATAACTAGCAAACGAGATCCTGCCTTAAAATGTAAACCTCTAACCATCCTTCTCTTTTTGTTGGATTGGTCGTACTAAATTCTCCCTCGTTGTACCCTTCCACAGTAACTTCATTACAGTGTTAATGTTAGCCTATTTGAGACATTAATAAATAAATCATCAAAGATGTAATTTTGTACTGCCAAAAAAGGTTCTTGCCTCATGCCAAACCTATAAATCTTCCTGATAAACAATGATGTTCCTATACCTCTTTGCTCTACCAATTGATGCCCCCACACCAGCCCGATACATACTACCCCAATCCACACCACACCATCCTGCCCACCATAACATAAAACACCCACAAACAAAAAGTAATTCCATCCCACTAGCTCCGGTAGCCCCCTCCCCCTGCCCACCCCAACAGTCACATACATGGGAGGCAAAAGAACCAGGATACAGAAAGACAACAAACCACCCTTCAACCCACTACCTACCCATCAACATCCCTGAGGAAACCTCCAGGAATCTTCCCCCCACCGCCTGACCTCCCCCCAGTCGCCCACCTGCTACCCCTAGAAAAAGTCCCCCAATCCGGAGACTTACTCAGCAACATGCTCACAAAACCTCCCCAGCCAGGAAACCCCCAAATAAGTCTCCGACACACACATCACCTTGGCATCCACCTCAAGCCCCGGAAACACAACAAAAGTCCCCGACCTAATAGCCCTCTCCCACTAACACCACCACCTCTCCCAACCACCTAAAATACAGCAGAACCCACACACCCACGACCCTCTTCCTCCAGTAATCTCAATCAACATATTCCCCCCCACTTTTCTCCCCCCCCCACACAAATATATCGCCCCCCCCCATTCACCGCCCGCACAAGAAAAAACTAATATGAGTAGTAAAAAAAAAGGGAAAAGGCCCAGAAGACAAGAAGACAACAAGCCACAACACAAGGGCAAGGCATCCCAAGGGGCAACAAGGGTTGGACGTGAGTCGAACGAAAAGAGGCAGAGCACGAAGAAAAGGGGACATGTCCTCTCTCTGTCTGACCCCAAAAATCTAACCCGAATCCCTGTTTGAAGGATGATGAGGTAAGGAATTTTAGCACCAGGTTCTAACCACGTGCCATTTATATCGCATGAGAATTTTTTTTATTCATTCGTGGGACATGGGCATTGCTGGCTGGCCTGCATTTATTGCCCATCCCTTGCCACCCTTGAACTGAGTGGTTTGCTGGGCTATTTCAGAGGGCAGTTGAGAGTCAACCACATTGCTGTGGCTCTGGAGTCACATGGAGCCAGACCGGGTAATGACGGCAGATTTCCTTCCCTAAAAGACATTAGTGACCGAGATGGGTTTTTCTGGCAATTGACAATGATTTCATGGTCACCAATTGATTCTCAATTCCAGATTTTTTTTTCGTGAATTCAAATTCCACCATCTGCCGTGACAGGATTCAAAGGTCCCCAGAACATTAGCTGAGTTTTTGGATTAATAGTCTAGTGATAGTACCACTAGGCATTGCCTCCCTCTTAGCTTAAAAGATCTACTTTCTAGGTCACTGTCACCGAGAAGGCAATGGTGACGCACTATTTCTAGAGATTGTGTGCACTAATCTCTAGTTTACTAGTAGCGATAAAGTAACCCTGCCTAACAATAATATTTGTCAGGTACGTATGCAGGGGACTGGGTATATATGTACGGGACTGGGACTGAACAGCATAAAGGAAAATGTTGATGGCAATGCACACTGAGATTCTTGATGCAACGATAGACATGCCAGATAGCCTCCATTAACTGGAAGGAGAATGGAGGAATTGAAACCCAATGTGGCAGAGGGCATCGCATAAAGCATGGAGCCCATCCTTCCCAGTGTAGAGGTGGTGGGCAACCTAATGACAGCACTAGTGGACCCACCAAAGAGACAGATGGCCACTGCCTCAGCTCCATCAGCAGTATAGGTGGAGCTCTCCTGCAGCTGAGGCTCAGATAGAGGTTATGTGGTCCAAGTTTGCTACCATGCCGGCTCAGACAGCTGCTAGTATGGGTGTGGATCTCTGTGCTCAGAGGGGACATGCAGGCTTTCATCTGTCCTCCAGCAGATGAGAAGAATTGCAGAGGTCCTGCCCCATGGGGGTGACAGTGGCTCCATGGAGCATGTGCCTGCTGTCTTCTCTCAGGATTATACCACTGTTCCTCCATTGTCAGCCAGCCAGTTGCTGCTGTCCATGCTGAGATAATGCAGACTCAATACGGGCCTTCAAGAACTCCTCCAGATCATAATACAAAGCCATCTGCAGTCCCCGAAACTGAAAGTTAGCATTCTTCCACCAACCTTGATGCAGCCATTAGGGTAACATTGTAAAGGAGCAGTCAGGCAGACAAAATACATCTATTAGGCAGGCACTAAGGGGATGTACAGGTGGGATTAGTTCTTTGTTCTGTATTATTGATGTATTGCCAGAATAAGTTATTGAGTACAGAATTTTGCTATTGGCCTTTATTGACTGATGTTGGTCAGTGGAACTTTGTGATAGAGAATCTGTTATGGGTGGTTAGTTGGTGAACTGGGGATTTATGTTGAGTGGTAAATTTCCCATTAAATGAAGTAAAGTTTCACAGTGCGATCACTTGTGATCAGTTCGGTTACACCTCATAAATGTTGTTCCCTCTCTGCCTCCTCTTCATTCTCCTTCTCCTCCTATGGTGGCATCCGGACCCCAAGAGGTAGTGGCTGATCCCTCAGAATGGCTAGGTTATGGAGGACACAGCACGCTACCACAAATATAGACACGCTCTCTTGCATATACCGTAGAAACCTCCCCCCCCCACCCCTCCCCCAATGCCCCCCCCCCCCCCCCCCCCCGGCCCCATCCCCCCATCCCCCCACAAGCAATTATGCTTGAGGCAGTGGCTGCTGGCTCACTCCACAATGTCCCTGGTCACTGCTCTCAACAATATTCCTGTGTCTGTGCACAGTGAGATGGAGGAAATAGGTCTTCAACCACATGTAGAGTATGTCTCATCACCAAATAGTAATTTTGGGTGTATCTTGGAAGCCCAATGACAGTGGGTTGGATTTTCCAGCCTCCCAGCCAGCTGTTTCTCGGTGGCTGGAGGCAGCGTGCCGTTCACTGGTGGCGGGATTCTCTGGTCCTGCTGCTGTCCAAGGGATTGCCCATTGTAACCACTCCACACTGTCGGGAAACCCATGGGTGGGGGTGCACTGCCAGCAGGACCAGAGAATTCAGCTGGCGTGAGTAGCGGAGAATTCCAGCCGGTATCAATAGTCCACTAATGCAGTCTAAATGCATTGTGGGTGCTGTCAGGATAGTGGGCATTCAGCAAGATGAACATATTGGTGTAACCACACACCAACTGCATGTTCAGGGATTGGTAGCCCTTGCAGTGTTTGTATCACACCATTGACATGGATGACCAGCACGGTGGCACAGTGGTTAGCACTGCTGCCTCATAGCTCTAGCGACCCAGGTTCGATTCCCGGCTTGGGTCGCTGTTTGTGGGGAGTTTGCACATCCTTCCAGTGTCTGCGTGGGTTTCTTCCGGGTGCTCCGGTTTCCTCCCACAGCCCAAAGATGTGCAGGTTAGGTGGATTGGCCATGCTAAATTGCCCCTTAGTGTCCCGGGACGCATAGGTTAGAGGGATTAGTGGGATAAATATGTGGATTTATGGGGATAGAGCCTGGGTGGGATTGTTGTCGTTGCAGACTCGATAGGCCGAATGGCCTCCTTCTGCACTGTCGGGATTCTATGACCCTCCTGACTCGAAACTTTGGTTCTATTCCCTCTCCACAGATGCTGTCAGACCTGCTGAGATTTTCCATCATTTTCTGTTTGTGTTTCAGATTCCAGCATCTGCAGTATTTTCCATTTATCTTGCCCCTTCATCTTGATGTTTTCTCCTCGGGGAGAAGAGCATGAAGTCATCGCCCTGCAATGCAGTTGCCTGGTGACATCCTGATGTAGCAATGAATTGGACACTGCAAATTGTTACATGATGTCACCTCTTTCCTTTTTAAAGAATCTTCTGGTGTGGAAGATTAGAGCGACGGTGATCTCCACAGCCAATGCGGTGCCATCCTCACTGTTCTTTGAGATTCCAGGTCAGTGTAAAGGAGGTGGCAACTCCATGAGGACCTTCTTATTGAAATGCAGCCTCCTCAGGCATTGTTCCTGCATCATAGTTAAATAGGTGTGGTGCTCTTCCTATGGAGGTGTGGAGGACTTCCTATGGAGAGCCCTCCTTCTCCTCACCCCTCAGAGCATCTCCTCCCTGCTTCCTCATCTCCATGTCATGAGTACATCACTGGTCTTTCCTCCCCAGCTGTCTGCAATAAACATCATAAAGAAAGCTACAGGAACTTAAAGATTATTTCCATAAACTTTGCCTCAGCAAAAATAAGTCAAAAATACCTGACCTGCAACTTGCTATACAATCATTTAGATAGCCTCAGAATAGGACACAGATCAGTTCCTAATGCTTGCTGTTTCAGGAGGGACTAATGGAGTTGCTGCCTGGACATTTATTGTGAAAAGGGTGGCGCGGCAGCACAGTGGTTAGCATTCCTACCTGACAGCGCCAGGGGCCCAGGTTCAATTCCGGCCTCAGGTGATTGTCTGCGTGGGTTTCCTCCGGGTGCTCTGGTTTCCTCCCAGACTCCTAAGATGTGCGGGTTAAGTTGATTACCCCTTAGCGTCAGGGGGATTTTCAGGGTAAATATGTGGGTTCATGGGGATAGGGCCTGGGTGGAATTGTTGTCAGTGCAGGCTTGATAGACCTCCTTCTGCAATGTAGGGATTCTATGGGTTTGATGGAAGTTTGTGACCTTGGCAACAAATCAGCAGATTAGGTTACATGGCAACAGGATAGCATGGAACCAGAGCCTTCCAGTGTGCCTGCAGGAGAAGCACCTGTACGTTTGCCCACCTTGGAAGGTCGCTCAAGAGGCAACTGGCAGCACAGGGGCTACTGATAAGAGAGAAACGACATGAGATAATTCCTCATCTCAAATGATCAAATAGGGCCCCATCATTTACCATTTCTTCTATCCTTTTAATCTGTTGGAAATATTTTTGCACTGGGGAGAAATAACCCTTTGTGTCATTGCATCATTGTTCTAAACCATTATGTGCTTATTCTTGGCTGGTTCCAAAGAAAATGTTTTTCTTTGATGTTGATGGTGTGTGCTGTGGAGCATGTCAATACCTAAATGGCCAATTTGATATCTTTTCATTTAGCAACAATAGCCAAAAGCAAGTGGCTTACTGCTGCAACGGTAAAATAGATATTGTCAAAAAGGATACTGATTCCCAAAGGAGTGAGCATTCTGTGACAGATGGAAAAAAAAACAGAATTGTCTTGTTTCTTTTCGAAGGAACGGTAAATGGAAAAGAGGGAGAAATTCAATAATTTATTAGAGTTGTACTGAATCATTTCACCCTTAAAAAGGTTATAGAATGATAGCTTGGTGTTTAAAATTTATTGATGATAGCTGAATAATATTTCTCTGCAGTATATGCAATGTTCTGCATCACAGCACAGAATGGAACAGAAGAATGATTCCTGGCACAATAACAATCTCCAGGAGGTATTGAGACAAAGGTTTAAAAAAAAACATCTTGCCCGAAAGTTTTCAGTAAAAATTTTGAAAAAGCAAATAATCATCATTAGTAATAATAACTTTTTGTCATCTTATTTATGAATTTTCACCCATACCTGAATTATTGTTTTAGCTATTATGTTCTTGGTAAGGTACCCGTATCTCAGGCAACCATGAAGATAAACAAGAATTAAACTGAAGGTGAAATTAAAATGTTGCAGATGCTGCAATCATCCCTTTTGCCATTTAATCATTATTGCCCCCCACTCTTCCACAAACCTTTCCTTCTGTTCTGTTCACTATTACCCCACAACCCACCCACATCTTTTCCTATGTCTGTGCTTAAAACTTGTTACGTCTGTGCTATATTCCAGTGAAGGGTCAATGGCCTGAAATGCTGATGCTGCCTTATCTGCAGGGGTATTTCCATCATTTCCATTTCTAATTCAGAATTCCAGCATCTGCAGTATAGGAAAATCCCTGTTCTCCAGCATACTCAGGGAATGGGAGGTGCTGGTTAATCAAGTACATTGGTTAACTGGGATGTAAAGTGAGATCCGCCACTTTCATCGAATGGGAAGTCTCACAACACCAGGTTAAAGTCCAACAGGTTTATTTGGAATCACGTGCTTTCGGAGCGCTGCTCCTTCATTAGGTGAGTGGGCCACTCCAGGTGAGTGAGCCACCCCAGTCCAACGCCGGCATCTTCACATCATGTTCATCCAATGAGAAAGCTTTGGGATGATCATGGGAGTAGTGCAGTCTCGAGAGGTGCAGGAGCATGTGGAGCAAGTGAGCACCACTGAAGGATGGGAAGAGCATTGGGAAGCTGAGACCAAAGGAAGGATTAGCCACCAATAACTATTACTAGTGAGTTTGACATCTCCAGTCAAAAAGCAGACCCGACCCCAAGATTCCAGTTAGAGAATTCTACTTAGTAGAGTGCTTGTTCACAGAAATTTTACTTCATTACTAAGGTGGTCAAGAAGGCATACAGCATGATTGCATTCATTGGCCAGGGTACTGAGTATAAAAGTTGACAAGTTATGTTACAGCTGTATAAAACTTTAGTTAGACCGCATTTGGATTATTGCATGCAGTTCTGGTCGCCACACTACCAGAAGGATGTGGATGCTTTGGAGAGGGTACAATGAAGGTTTACCAGGATGATGCCTGGTCTGGAGGGTTTTAGGTACAAGGAGAGGTTGGATAAACTCAGATTGTTTTCACTGGAAAGACAGAGGCTGAGGGGAGACCTGATAGAATTCTACAAAATTGTGAGAGGCATAGATAGGGTGAATAGTCAGAGGCTTTTTCCCAGCATGGAAGGGTCGACTACAAGAGGGCACAGGTTTAAGTTGAGAGGTGGTAAGTTTAGGGGAGGCGTGTGGGGAAAATATTTCACACAGAGGGTGGTGGGTGCCTGGAACACACTGCCAGTGGAGGTGGTGAAAGCAGGCACGTTAGTAACGTTCAAGATGTATCTTGATAGACACATAAACAGAAGACGAACAGAGGGATAAAAATCACGTATCTGCAGGCTTGGTGGGTTGAAGGGCATGTTCCTGTGCTGTTTTGCTCTTTGTTCTTGGTTTTACATTTTGCCTTTGTGTTTTCTAATCTTGTTGCCCGGCAGATAATCAGCATTGTACTTTCAGTTTAGCAGAATTATAACTGTAAAATGTATGTGCATGTTATGCTTACTTTCGCAAACTTTGTGTACAACATTGGAACCAATGGTTCAGCTATCAATATGAAATGAAAAGCAATGTCTCTGTCCAGACAAGATGCAATTGCATTCAGAACATCTTATAGAATGTTTCCATCCCTCCAATTTCCTTTGAACCCATCAAAATACAAAGAGAACAACACAATGTTCTTCTCTCCCACAGTTGAATGAAATATTAATATGTTCAGCCTTGGAATAAAATATTGTACAAATAAAACCCAATCTTTGACAGTATGTGATGTGGAGATGCATATGTAAAAAAGCAAATTATGAATTGAAAGAAATACTCAAATAATTTAGCAGCAAGTAAATACAATAAAATACTGGAGACAATTACAGACCCTAACGTTTTAGCATATTCAGGACAGGTAAAAATATTATCAGCTTCATTCGTTCTGCAGCTTAGATCCAGCGAGGTCCATTGCAGCATCCCAACCGTATCTCCAGCTTAGATCAGCTGACTTATAACAAACGTAGAATGCTGAATAGGCCATTTAGGTCTAATAACCTCAATCAATCCACAGGGAATGCACAATTCCACTATCATCGTCTCTAACTACCACATAATCCCTGCTTCCTTCGAGAAATAATTTATACCAGGTAAAAATACCTCAAAGACAAACAATTCAATTTATCTGAAGTATTGATCTCATTTATTGAACAAAGTATCATCCTATTGCATAACTATTTATTCACATGCCATTTTTATTCACATGCTCTCCCTCTGCTGCCTCTACCAGATGCTCTTCCTCCCATTTATCACTGGAGGAGTTCTTCCGCTTCCCACTTCTTCGTAAATGTTGCTGCGCTGACTTGTCCCAGAATGCTCTAGTGAAGTCCCTCTGTCTTATTTTGAAACTATTGAAACAGAGACAACCTACCTACAAAGTGGAAACAGGAACAACTGTCTTGAAACAGGTGAACGAGGCCATCCCCTATCATGTTAGCAAGGTGTCCCGGCAATCATATGGGTACTTAACTTGGTGGAGACAAACCATTAAAAATAATCATGTAAACAATGGGACCATGGTTGATAGAGGAATTCCCAGCCACAATTTAATCAAGATAACAGCAATACACTAGCCATGACCATATTTGTATTACTGGGTAGGTGGAGAGAGAAAGTCATGTAACAAGCCAATCCTTTGTGCATTTAAGCATCTGCTTTCTCTGCTGTGCAGGACAAGCGGCTGAGGCACTTCAGGAACGAGACACTGAGTGGTTCCTTTTCTCTCTCTCTCTCCATCCAACTTGCAAGTGTTGAACCCTTATGCTGATTTTGACTATCTAGGTGCCACAGAGAGAGACAAAGAACTCAACCTAGTGCTTTTGTCACTAGAAGGACAAATTAACTATATATGTACACCTTTAAAAACAGCCTCATGCTGAAAGCAGCAGGACCACCAAGGTCAACCTGAAGCCAGCTGAGTCATCAGCCTTCAAGAACCCTTTACCCTTAATCTTATTGGTCTCTAAATTACTGAATCTGTCTGTCACTCTGGAATCTGTATGTGTGCATATGCATGAACTTTGAGTGTGCGTGTGTGTGTGTGTGTGTGTGTGTGCGTGTTTGAAAGCTGGAGCATTTTTATTATTTTCTTAGATCAGGTTAAGTACTTTTAACTCAAGGAAAGCTGTATCTGTGTCCTTTCTAGCCGCAGCATGTAAACAGTTAAACACTCAGTCATTTGGTAGCACAGTACTTGAGCATTGCTGAAAAGGTGATACATTTCTGGTTGCAGCTTTCATTTTGCACTCATCAGGAAATTCACAAGACTGGAAATGTCCTGGCGTCTGCAAGACAAACCCCTTCCACAAAAAAAAGTCTCTTTTTGAAGCATTACTCAAATTAAACACTCATGAAATTGACAAGTAGATCCATTTTAACAAACATGTTGCAGTCAAATAATGAGAGGGAAAAAAGGGGAGACATTGAATCTCTCCTCATCTGGTCATAACAGTAAGAGGTTGTGTTAAAGCCCTCCTTAACCAAAGGTCATCGGAAAGGGTTAGTTGATCAAGTGTTGGTTTAAGAGTAATGGGGCAGAATGTAGTCATGCCCAAGGTTCACAGGCATAGGTCTGCAGTGTCACCTTGCCTGGCCTACTGAGGATATGAAGCTGCTTGGGGTAGTGTTCTGCAGTATTGGCAGTGAGAGTGCTGGCATTCAGTGCCAGGGTGACATTCTTCAAAGTGGCATGAATGATAATTGTGCCACCTACCCCCTGGATTCTGTTCACCTTGCCTCCAGTCCCTTCCAAAACAACTGACATGTCACCTTGTGTGCTATCTGACTTCTTGCCATATTTTGTCCTCTGGACACAGTGGGTGTTTCAGTGGCCATATTTCTGTAGAAATACAACACAAAATATTGCTAAATGATGCAAATGAAAGACCTAACTACTGTTCCTCTTAACTCGTTGTCAACCAGTCTGCTGAAGGGAGCAGGTTGCCTTTTTTAAAATGCAGTGAAGAGGTTTATTGTTAAGAATAGAATAGAATCCCTACAGTGCAAGAAGGAGGCCATTTGGCCCGTTGAGTCTGCATCGACAACAATCCCACCCAGGCCCTATCCCCGCAGCCTCATGTTTATACCCTGTTAATCTCCCTGACACTAAAGGGCAATTTACTCTGGCCAATCCACCTAACCTGCACATCTTTGGACTGTGGGAGGAAACTGGAGCACCCAGAGGAAACCTACACAGACACGGGGAGAACTTGCAGACTCCACACAGACAGTCACCCAAGACAGAAATTGTACCCGGGTCTCTGGCGCTGTGAGGCAGCAGTACTAACCATTGTGCCACCATGGTCGTTAACTATTTACATCTGTTTTACATCAATCAAAATGGAGGGAACTTAAACTCATATGTAACTCAACACAACAGTTTACTAGTGTATATAATTGTTTATGAAGAAAATCAGAGGCAATGAGGTGTAACTTATTTTTAAGAAGAACTCAAGGCTCAGGGTTTCACTGTTACTGAGGAGCAGAAGCTCACACCACTTGGAGTCTTCCAGTCTCTACCCTGTCCATTATTTGTCTTGTAATGAGCAGACATAGGTGTTGCCTCTTACAAGGCAACAAGTAAACTCTTAGAAATAATAGCAACCTAGAACAATGGAATTTCCAATGTTTCCTGAGAGGAGTTTCCTTCTGTTGGAGTTACCGCAGGAGAGGAGTTGAACCCCATATTTGTAAAGTCCGATAAATATTTCACATCCAAGAACATGCATTGTTGTTCAAGTAATGTTAAAGTTAACCCTTCATGCTACAATTTCCAGCCAAATAACTATGGGCCCGATTTTACCAAAACTTCGCGCCCACTTTGGGGCGCGAAATGGCAGTAAAGTTGGGCGTCGGGCCTTTACCAACGGCCGATTCGGGCGCCGTTCCGGTGCGCGCCCAAATCGGCCGGCGCAACGATTTAAATGCATTTGCATGCATTTAAATCGACTTAATGAAGCACGCGCCCAACTTTACCATCAATTCCCCCTTTACCAGCATTCGGCCCAATTCGCATCTGCGCCTTTACCGACCTGATAAATAAAAGTCCAACTTGTACTTTTATTCGGCAGGGGAATCGCCGAGGCCCACCCTTCGCGGACACCCCCTCTAACCACCCCTGCAGAACCCCCCCCCCCCCCCGGACCCGGGATCGGACCCCTCTGGGAGGCAGGTCCCCCCGGCAGAGCACACCCCTAACCTACCTCTATCGTGGTCTCCCTCCACCATCCTTCCCGCTCACCTTCAGTCCTTCAACAGCCTGCAGCACATTCCTGGACACTGACTTCGAGCCACAGCCATAGTGAACGGGCTTCACACAGGTCCGCTGGCGTCTGCCGGAGGAGGGGGGGGTGGGCCCAGTTGGAACTCTGCTGGGGGGGGGATGAGGAGGGGGTGCAGGCCCACATCGCCCTCTTGGGGGGGTGGGTTGGAGGGGAGGGGGTATGACGTCTCATCCCCGGGGGGGAGGAGAGAGGGGGTGTGACGGACCATCCCCTGGGGGGGGAGCGGGGCGGGGGGGGGGGGGGGGGGGGGGGAGAGGGGGTGTGACGGATCATTCACCGGTACACTACCAGCCACAGCAATCTCTCCCGCTCTCTCACACCTGCAGGGAAGAGTAATCTGTGGCTGGTAGTGTCCCAGTGATGGTGCCAGGAGGGAGCGGCCGCAGACACGCAGCGGAACCCCCTCGACAAGAGGATGATATGTCACACCCCTTCTCCACGCCCCTCCCCAGGGAATGAGATGTCACACCCCTCTCCACGCACCCCCCCCCCCCCCAGGGAATGATCCGTTACACCCCCTCTCCCCCCCCAGGGAATGATAAGTCACCCCCCCCCCCCCCCCAACCAGAGGATGAGCGGCAGAGAGGCTCTCTCTGCTCTCTGCTTTTTGTTTTGCGCCCGGGCGCGTTCTGTCAGATTCTTCCTGAACTGCGCATGCGCAGTTCGGCGCACCGACAGATGCAAATGCGCTAGGCCCTGCCCACTAGACCCACGCCGAAAAAAGGCGTATGGGGGCGCTGGAGCGTGGCTGCCGGGCACGGGTCTGATTTCCGGCCGCACCCGGCACTTAGTCCCGATTTGGTAAACTCGGCCCCTATCTGTATGCTGTCAAATCTACAACAACAATTTGATTTTAATTGTAAACATAATGCAGTTTAATAAAAATGGATGCAGAAGACCTGCATTAATTGTGAAATTAATTATTTCTTGCACTTTGTAGCTTTTGAAATATGCATGTATTTTCACAACCACTGAAAAAAATCCATGATTTTTCAATGTCGAATGAAGTAAGATTAGAACAAAATTTGAGATCACAGGCTATTTCTGATTCCAAGAGTGGGTTAAATTTCAATAGTTTGGGGTATCAAAGCCTGAAGATTATTTACGTCAAGCACATTGAATTTTGTGTGAGTAATCCTGATCTTCAATCAATCCATTAATCTTGTGGAATTGCATACATACATTTAATGTGTTAACTTGTATACTGCAAACCACTTCAATTAATAGGCCCTGCATCTGTAGCTTAAATGAACATTACATTGAATGAATTACATGTGGATTATGAGTAAATTGCGAAATGCTAATTTTAGCGCACTCCTTTAAAGGTCAAATTTTGAATATTCTTACCACTTTCTGTGAATGTTGGAACTGGCTGGTTTACATAAAATGTCAATGTTTGACAAGTAGATAATTTTCCGCATATTAATTTTCACACAGAATGCAAATAAGAAAATGAAAAGAACAACATCCAACACTTTTGACAAGAAGGAAGAAACAATCCATCTTTGGTCTCTGTGAACTGAGGCGAATGTGTTTTTCCAGATAGTGTGCATTGGAATTCAAAAGCACATATGCAGAAGCGAGAAATTAGTTGTCAAGTCATCAAGTTAAGGGTAAAAAAAAATCTACCTTCACCAAAGGTTTCCTCCCAGAAATATCACTGAATGCTGAGGTCCTTCCTGGTTAATAACCATTAAGAACGAAAGGATGAAGTTAAGAGAATATGTGTGGCATATTAAGGTATTGCTCCATTTAAAGAAAAATTAAAAGCATAAAGTAACCAAAGAAACCCAGAAGTCCAATCTTAGGCCACCATTGGGCACACTTTTCCCATCAGACCCGCCATGGGAATTGTAGCGGTGGGATTTTCCGGTCTTGGAGCGACTGTGGCCAGAAAATCCCACCCTATTTCTTTTATTTAGGAGGTAATGCAGGCAGATCCTAATCTGACTACTTCACAATAAAGAAAGTGTGTCAAAAGATGTAAATTGTATGTTGGCAGTCTTTACATTTATCTCATAGTTTCTCTGTGAATAAGTCTGTGATTTTGTGCCATGGTCACACAACATTCAACTGATAGTTTTAGAGTCAGATATTTGGGAAGCATCTGTCCCTACGTTTCATCCAGTTCCATTCATGGGAATATGCTTGCGGAGGCCTTAATTTGCATTAAGTGTATATTGTTGAATCCTTGTTATTTTCTTCTTCTGTTCAACATAAACATACAAGGATTCGTGCAACAATAATGTAGGTTGTTTATTTGAAGATAAGACTACGTACAGGTAATGTTCACTCGGAGACTCAGGCACATATCTGACCTCAACCACGGTAGCTTGACAACTGACGACAAGACATGGGACTAAGACATCGCATCCTGTTAAAGTGGACAGTGATTGACGGCAGTTTAAGAAGAGTTTTCTTAAAAGATGCATGCACATCATATCACAACATCCTTTTCAGGTGCAGATGCCAGAAAGACCACGGGTGAAGTTTGGGTGCTGTGCTATTCAGCAGCAAAATGGGACCGAAACATTAACCTTTTTTTTGGCATTGCACAAGTCTTTTGGATGTTATTTGGCAGCAGGGTAGAGGAAAATCAACCCTTCCGTATAACAAGTTTCCTAGGTGATAGATAGTTCTCAAATAACAGAGACATACAGGCTCTGATAACACATTCCCAGTGCAGAGCCACAGGGCAATAACGCTCCTTAGATATTGTGTATCCATTCACCTGTATCAAATGAGCTAACCTTGTATGATTGCATCTTCTGCAGAGAGAGAAATAGAGATGCTGTCAGACATGCTGAGGCATTTCGACATTTTCTGGGGTTTTTTCAGTTTTCCAGCATCCACAATATTTTGCTTTAGTAACTTAGCATTCTGATTAGTGTAGCCAATTCAGATAAAATAGTTATGATTCTCATTAACACCACATCCATTATGAGGATAAGTTTTAATTTGCATTTGGGCCAAGCCATTCAGAAGAGATGTTAGAAAACACTTCTACACACAGGGAATGGTTGAGTTTCGGAACTCTCTTCCTCAAACAGCAGTGAATGTTGGTTCAATTGTTAGATTTAAGTCTGAGATAGACAATTTTTTATTGAGCAGAGGTATTAAGGGATATGGGCGAAGGGCTGGTACATGGAGTTAGGTGACAGATTAGCCATGATCTTATTGAACGGCAGAGTGGGCTTGAGGGGTTGAATGGTGTACTCCTGTTCCTTGTCAAAGAAGATCTCCATCCTGTTTATCACGCAATAGCCTCCTTAGTAAACCGACCAATACCTCATGGGGATCACAAGTCAAGACCTTAAGGATGTCTGCTTTTGCCATCATGTTCTCAACTGCAGAATACTGCTCCTCAATGCGGTACTAATCTGTCCATGTCAAACCTATCGATGTGCAACTCAACCCAACAATGCTGTCATTGAAGGCATTCTCTGACCAACTCACCTCTCATGCCTCCCAATCCTGAGCAACATTGCCCCTACATTGCCATTCCTTTCTCCCCACAGCCCACTCCCCAAAGCTCCTACCCCCACCACATCAGGAAGGAAATTACAACAGGCAAGCGACTGGAGAAGAACCCAGCTTGCCCTTATTTAAGCTAGCCATTGACTTTGTGACCATGCACATGTTAAACAAATAATTAAGTTCATTAGCATTATGGGGTGGTAGAGTGGTTAGCACGGCTGCCTCATAGTACTGGGGACCAGGTTCAATTCCCGGCTTGGGTCACTTCTCCCTGTGTCTGTGTGAGTTTCCTCTGGGTGCTTCAGTTTCCTCCCACAGTCCGAAAGACGTGCTGGTTAGGTGCATTGGCCATGCTAAATTCTCCCTCAGTTTGCCCGAACAGGCACCGGAGTGTGGCAAGTAGGGGACTTTCACAGTAACTTCCTTGCAATGTTAATGTAAGCCTACTTGTGACTCTAATAAATAAACTTTAAGGTTCATTATTTCTCTTATGAGTTGCACAGCAACTACTCTGCAGCAGTAGTTGTGCTGGCACAAGCAGCTAAATAGGACTTTGAGAACTTGTTTATGTAAGACAAAAGATAAATCGTTCTTGTCCTCTCAGCAATGTTAACTTTTCTGTTTTCGTGGAAGTTTAATTCCAAGTTGCGAAACTTAACACCTACAACATTTCCCATCAGTGCAAGAGAACAGAATGTTGCTCCTATTGATTACAACCTGTGAAAGTGAACAAATATTTTCAAAGTTATTTACTTGTCAATTGTATCAAGTTCATTTTAGAAATTCCATGTGAAATACAAACTGCTTAATGCTGAGAGCGCGAGCTTCACACAGGCAGCATTTTGTTTGAAGTAAACAAGTAAATGCTTGGTACAGATATCATGCAGAGAAATGTGCCATGAGATTGTTAGCTTCACCAATCACAATTCTGCCATTTTACGACAAACAATCTTCTCAGGAGGAGATTAGAATATTTAAAATTTAACCTTTAAAAAAGAGCACTAAAATTGGTGTTTAACTTGAAGAAATTTTCTACTAAAATTTAGTAGTATTTAAATCCTAAATGTGCTGGTAATGCACAGTAGGTTGATCGGTGTCTGAAAAAAGTTCACCTTTCAAGAGAGGCCCTTCATCAGAGCTCTGGTGAGGGATCAGATCTCCATTATGAACTTGTCTGCCCCAATAATTGATCTCCAGTGCATTGTTAAAGAGTTCCATCTTGACTTTAGAATTCCTGTATTCAGTGTTCCTTTTATCACCAAGACTTAAATACAACAGTTTGAACTTTACCATATGTCTACCTTCAACAGATCATTTTCATGCGATCTATTTATCCATATATGTTATGATCCAGGTCAGAAACTCCAAGGTATTTTATGAAGTCAGCCTTTTAATACTTTTTGCAGTTTGAATTTGGCTCGGGTAAACATACCGGGCCTGATTTTACCACCAAGTTGCACCCGTGTTTGGGTGTGAAAACTTGGTAAAGTCGGGCATGAGGCGAGTAACGTGATCCGCACCCGCCTCCATGCCCGTTCTCCCTTTACCAAGGGCGGGAAATGGCCGGTCAGGACTACACCCGAAATCGGTGCCATGTCAATTTAAATGCATTTGCATGCATTTAAATTGACTCAATGGGCTGCACGTCCAAACTTACCGGCACTTCCCCCTTTACCACCGCATTCGCCCGTCCAGATTCGCTGCGAAACAGACATGGTCCGCAAAGCTCCGATTCGGGCACTCCAGCTTCTGAGGAGGTAAGTAGGGAGCTGCCGGCGGTTCTCTAACTCAGATCGGTTGGGGGGGGGAGGAGAGGGGGTGCGCATTAGGGTGGGAGGCGGGTCAGATCGCTCTCTGGTGGGGGTGGGAGTGCGGGAGGGAGGTGGGTAAGATGGCTCTCTGGTAGGAGGAGGGAGGCGGGTCAGATTGCTCTCTGGTGGAGAGGGAGGGAGGGAGGCGTGTAAGATGGCTCTCTGGGCGGGGGGAGGCAGGTCAGATGGCTCTCTGGTGGGGGGGGAGGGGGGTTCTGCTGCCATTCTGTGTGTGTGATCGATGGGGGAGAAGGGGGGTGGGGGGCAGGGGGCCACAATCAGTCTGGGTAGCAGGGGGTGGGAGGTTAAGGGGTCAGTTATGTTGTGGGGGTGGGGCAATGTCTGTGGGGGCCAGGGGGGAGGCATTATCTGGCCCGGGAGTGATGTGGCAGGGGGGAATTTTTCTCTTTTGTTTTACTACGCATGCGCAGTTGAAGGCACGAATCAGAGCTGCAGTGTTTCGAGCGCGATAATCCCAGTCCACAGGTTTCTGCAGCGCGATTCGGAATCACTGATTTTTTTTCAGGCAGCCGTGCATATGGGGGTGCCTGAGAACGAATCTAAAAATCGGATCTGAAACACTCCCAGATTCAGCACTTAGGATCAAAATGGTAAAATCGGATCCACAATGTTTCACTGCAGGTATGATTCAAGTGACCCACAAGGGAGCTTTTATCAAACAAAGTTTATTTAAGAATACAGTTAACACATCGAAAGAAAATTAGCAGTAGCTTTTACCAATTGCAAACAAGAAAAAAATACATGATATTGTAAAGACCTTAACAACTAAATGCACTGTTCCAATACAACAAATCTCCTTATAAACATACACCTGCCACAGGTTTAACACAGAAAATAACAATGCTCACGTGATGCTGGAATTTAGTCCTTTGGTTGGAGAATTGAAACTCTGACTTCCCCATTCTGGAAACTCCCAGCACCTCGAGGGAGAGATAATGCCACTGCTGGCCTCAAACTAGCAAATCATCAACATCAGAATTTTTCACTCCAGGAAGGCAAGAAAACTGCTTCTGACATAGCAGAATTTCTAATAACAGGAAGACAGACATACTGCCTTTCAGTCTGGATTCCACACACCTTCTAACTAAAACTGAAAGTGAATCTTTGGATTCCTCTGTGAAGGAACCTTTGACTTGCCAATTAATCTTCTCACAACACTTCAAAAGGTTGTAAACTCCCAGAAAGTGCATTGGGCCCAGAGTAAAAATAAACAAAATCCCATTTAAGCAGCAAAATAAAATTACATCTAAGCAGGCAGGTTCCGCAATAAAAAACATAGCTGCTTACAAACTGCAGAGAACATGATTTTTTTTTTAATTCTTAAAGGTACAGTACCATCACATGTAATATTAGAATTTATGAATGCTTTTTATGTTCAGTAGATTTAAATTATTTGTATAATTAGGTTTTGTACACTCTTCACTTTGTTTCTGAAGGTTGAGTCATCACAAAGTCCATCTACCATTGACAGGGCTCAAATCAGGACTGTGGTGGATAATTCACATGCCTGGTTGAGTGTGGCTCCACAACACTCAAGAAGCTTGACACCATCCAAGAAAAGAAGCATACTTGATTGACAAGACATCCACTAACTTAAACATTCACTCTCTCTATAATCAGTGCACAGTGGCAGCAGTGCATACCATACACAAGGTGCCCTGTAGCAACTCACCAAGGCTCCTTCACCAGCACCTTCCAAAGCCCACAATCACTACCACCTAGAAGGACAAGGGCAACATTCACATGGCAACAATATCGCCTGGTAGTTCCCTTGCAAGCCACAACTTGGAACTACATCACCATTCCTTCACTGTCACCTTACCAAAATCTTGGAACTCCCTTCCTAATAGCACTGTGAGTGTACCTGCACCACTTCCACTGTAGCACTTCAAGAGGGCGGTTAACCACCAACTTCTAAAGGATAATTAAGGATGGGTAATAAATGCTGGCCTTGCCAGCAATGCCGAAGTATCACAAAAAATTAAAATAACCTGCATTTTATGAGTGGATTGTGTTAAGAATTGGTCTGCGCCTGTTTATAGGGATGATGTTCTGTTGAGTCTGGCAGCACACACTTTTCTTTGTGTGAACGAGGGATCTAAAAGTGTTAGAAACTAGCATGCGTACCAGCTAGACTGCAGCTCTTAAGTTGGTGCATCCTGCTTAAAGGGGGAACTGCATTAGCTGAAAGATAGCTGTTGCTAAGTGCTAGTACTGACATTGGTGGCAAAGAAAACAGAACAACAGGGTAGAGAAAGAAGTGCCAAAAGTCTCATGGAAACTGTGCAGGAGGCCTTGGTCATGGTGGTAGACAGGAAGAATGAGGCCACATTTCCGGAGGGGCCAGGACGCGAGCAAGTAATGTCCTCCAAATTGAATGGAAATTGATTGGGATCACTGTTAGACCTCTTCACAGGATACCAGCTGATGCCAGCAGTGTGGCATACCCAGTGGACTGCTTTGGAAGCTGATTCTGTGTTATTTTATGTTTTTTGGGGTTTCCACAGCACCAATACCGGTACACTGTGAGCCCCAATTTTATGCTGTTTCTCTCTAAAGTGAATTCATACTTCAAACCTGTTCTTGTCAATGTTAACAAAATGTCAACAAATGTCAGCTCAATGTCAACAAAATGAAGGAGATTGTCATCGACTTCAGGAAGCGTAAAGGAGAACATGCCCCTGTCTACACCAATGGGGACGAAGTTGAAAGGGTTGAGAGCTTCAAGTTTTTAGATGTCCAGATCAACAACAACCTGATCGAGTCCCCTCTTGCCGACACTTTAGTTAAGAAAGCCCACCAACGCCTCTACTTTCTCAGAAGACTAAGGAAATTTGGCATCTCAGCTACGACTCTCACCAACTTTTACAGATACACCATAGAAAGCATCCTTTCTGGTTGTATCACAGCTTGATATGGCTCCTTCTCTGTCCAAGACCACAAGGAACTACAAAAGGTCATGAATGTAGCCCAATCCATCACGCAAACTAGCCTCCCATCCATTGACTCTGTCTACACTTCCCGCTGCCTCGGCAAAGCAGCCAGCATAATTAAGGACCCCATGAACCCCGGACATTTTCTCTTCCACCTTCTCCCATTGGGAAAAAGATATAAAAGTCTGAGGTCACGTACCAACCAACTCAAGAACAGCTTCTTCCCTGCTGCTGTCAGACTTTTGAATGGACTTACCTTGCATTAAGTTGATCTTTCTCTACACCCTAGCTATGATTGTAACATTACATTCTGCACTCTCTCCTTTCCTTCTCTATGAATGGTATGCTTTATCTGTATACTTTTCACTGTATGTTAATACATGTGACAATAATAAATCAAATCAAATCAAATCAAACCACAGACGTTTCGGGATATTTTTGCCTCATACCATTGTACGACTGCTCCCATTTTGTTGCAGGAATCAGATGCTGGCAATGATTCTGTTCTTGCCATTTACACCTCTCTAGATCCACCATTTGTTTCTTTACTTGGGCCATTAACATCCTACTTTTTCTTGCGTAATCACCCCTTTTGTTATTTAATTGCTCCCACCCTGTTACCTGCCTTTCCTTTTGTTCTTTTTCTCTTCTCCCTCACTTTCTCTGCCTCTGCATTTTCCTCACACCTGATCCATCTGTAAATTCTTCCAGTTCAGATGGCAGGTCACTGAGCGGAAACATTGGCTGGAATTCCACCTCCTCGCCCGCCATGGAATTGGCACGGGCGAGGGTACTACAACGAAAATCTCCGTTGACCTTGGGTGGGAATTTCCGGTCTCGCCCGAGTGAGGTCGTAAACCACCACCCCTCCCACCCAGGCTCTGTTTTTCTCCCTTCGTGTACTGCCTGATGTGTTCAGGTGCTTGCGGAATTTTCCCTTTATTTTGTTCAGTTTCCCAGCATCCGCAGCATTTTGCTTCCATATCTTAATGATTGTCTATCAGTCTTCATGGGAATTTGATATTTAACTTCGCTTCTCTCATGTCATTTTTTCCTTTTTTCCACTTTTCTGAAGGATCAGTATCAATTGACTGGAGGTCTTCCCTCTGCAATTGTGTGGGGGGATTTTGACTTGGACAAGGTTTTATTTATATAAAAGCAAAATACTGCAGGTGCTGAAATCTGAAACAAGAACAGAAAATGCTGGAAAATCTCAGCAGCTCTGATAACATCTGTGGAGAGGGAATAGAGCCAATGCTTCGAATCTGGATGACCCTTCGTCAGAGATGAGGTTTTATGTCTAATGTTTATTTATTAGTGTCACAAGTAGACTTATATTAACGCTGCAATGAAGTCACTGTGAAAATCCCCCAGTCGCCACAATCCGGCACCTGTTCGGGTACACAGAAGAGAGAATTTAGCATGGTCAATGCACCTAACCAGCACGTCTTTCAGACTGTGGGAGGAAACCGGAGCACCCGGTTATTTAACGTGGATAATAATTGTTTATATAATTATCAGCTGAAATAAAACAACAGGAGAGACTCAAGTATCATGTGATAATTATCAGTGATGGTAACAAATTAGGATGAATATATTTAAATGATATTCCCAGAGTTAAACAGTAACAACCATTGTTGGATGTCTAAACATTAAAATAAAACTTGCAGTAATGCTATGTTTTGAGCATCATAGAGTAAGTGATTAATGATCGTTGAGGCTCAATTAATAATTAATGCAAAGCTTTAAGTTCATTTAAGGAAGATAAGGTCAGACCCTTTCCTTCTTCAGACACTCTTCATTGCTTACAGAAGCTGCTGCTGAACTATCACCAAATATTTTTTAATTTAAAACTTGTAAATTATTAATATAATTGTATCATTGGCAGAGTAGAGAACAGAGCTTGTTATTTAAAGCAGATGCTAATAGATTTTCCGTCTGGTCAGCTAATATCCTCACGCAATTCCGAATTCATTGGAACATTCATTACACAGCATTTTTAAAAACATTTGCTCGCAGCTTTTCCAGTTACTTAGCAATTAGTCTTAAAAAGATGTTGTATCAGAATGAGTTTAAGCATTGCTATAAAAATTAATGCTCTCTTTTTCAGTCCATTTCAGTAATTTTCATAGTCATTGTGTCGATGGTATTGTTTGATTTATGGCCATTGTTGATGTTTTTTCTCAGTACTCTCCTCCTTCAGATATTATTAGATCACAGACCAGAGCAAAACCTAGGACTGGACCTTATGTGCCCCATTGGACATGTTTACGATGGCAGAGGGTGGGGTGGCATTTAAAATAGACTGGGTGCCCACCACACCACTTTCCCAAGCATCCCTGAGCCCATCGTGCCGCCCCCCCCCCCTCCCCCATAACGTGCTACAGCGGGTGTTGAAATTGGCAGATGCCCGCCATGTTTAAATAAATAATCAAGGCTCAATTAAGTTTGTTAACAAGTCAATTGACCCCAATAATGTGCTGCCCGCATCATAATATGGTTGGTGCGGGTAGATGGGCAGGAGTGGGCAGGCTGTTTGTGTTAAAGTGGGGGATACTATTTTCAGAGGGTGTCTTTTACACATTGGAGGGGTGCAGCCCCCTAAGATAGTTTCCCCTTTCTTCCTATTCATTTGGTCTTCAAATCCCAGCCCACCATCCCAATCTACCTCCCCCTCTCCCCCTCCAGCCTCTCACTCAAATTTGTCAACCACTTCGCGCCCAATAACCCAAACCTCATTCCACGATCCATTTGACTTTCCTCTTAGGACTGGTTAAAGTCCTGGCCGTGCCCAAGGATAAGATCTTGGCATTGCCAGCACTGCCAATCGGACTCCCGTGCTCCCGTGGGTGGAACTTCCTCTCCATTGAGAAGCTGAGATCCCGCTGTCAGGCAATGTAGTCCACCCACGCCATGTAATGGCTGAGGGCCCGGCTGACACAGAGTGTATCAGCTTCTCACCAGCTTTGCTTCCGGGGAGCGAGCTGTCTGCCCCCCACAGGCCCCCCATCCCACCCTGCCCCGCCCCCCCCCACCACCCACCCTGCATCCCCCCACACTGCCCCCCCCCCATAATATGCATCCCCTAGACTAAGTGATACTGAGACCTAACCAGTTTGTTGAGGTATTATACTGTCTGCTTTTCCTCTCCCTAAATTCCACCCGCCCTCCCTGCCCCATTTAATAGTCTTTCTTAATTTTGAAGACTTTGTACATTATGGCCCAGGTCTTCTGATCAGCGGTTCTGGCTACCACTGTCTGAGGTTTAAACTACCCACTTACCATTTTACACTGAAGCCTTTGCACTTTCCTGTTCTGGCTCCTTTTTGAATCCAGTGATAAAGAATCAAGAGGCCAAATGTAATTCCAGAGATGCCATGCCATCGTATTCATTATGATTAAAAACGCACCCCTTTAGATCTGCCTTCAGTTCATTGACACTGTGTTAAATGGATCTGCCAATGTCCAAACTAACGGCCTCATCACCCCACCAATACCTACCCCATCTCGCTCATCCCCAGCAATATTCACCCCCTCTCCCTCATCCCCAAAAATGCTCGCCCCCCTCTCCCTCATCCTGACAATGCTTATCCTCTCTCCCTCATCCCCGGCAACACTCATCCCCTCTCCCTCATCCCCAAAAATGCTCACCTTCTTTCCCTCATCCTGACAATACTTACCCTCTCTCCCTCATCCCCTTTCAATATTCACCCCCTCTCCCTCATTCTCAGCAATACTCACCCTCTCCCTCATCCCCAACAATACTCACCCTCTCTACCTCTTCCCCAGCAATACTCACCCCCTCATCCTCATCCCCAGCAATACTCACCCTCTCCCTCATCCCCAACAATACTCACCCTCTCTCCCTCATCCCCAACAATACTCACCCTCTTTCCCTCATCCCCAGCAATACTCACCCTCTCTCCCTCATCCCCAACAATACTCACCCTCTCTACCTCTTCCCCAGCAATACTCACCCTCTCTCCCTCATCCCCAGCAATACTCACCCTCTCTCCCTCATCCCCAACAATACTCACCCTCTTTCCCTCATCCCCAACAATACTCACCCCCTCATCCTCATGCCCAGCAATACTCACCCTCTCCCTCATCCCCAACAATACTCACCCTCTCCCTCATCCCCAACAATACTCACCCTCTCCCTCATCCCCAACAATACTCACCCTCTCCCTCATCCCCAACAATACTCACCCTCTCCCTCATCCCCAACAATACTCACCCTCTCCCTTATCCCCAACAATACTCACCCTCTCTCCCTCATCCCCAACAATACTCACCCTCTTTCCCTCATCCCCAAAAATGCTCATCCCCTCTCCCTCATCCCCAACAATGCTCACCTTCTCTCCCTCATTCCTGACAATGCTCACCCTCTCTCTCATCCCCAACAATGCTCACCCCTCACTGGCTCCCTTATTCCTGACAATGCTCACCTCCTTACCTCCCATTAATGTTCAACCCCTCTGACGCTCACTTCCCGGCAATGTTCATCCCTCCCTTTTGACAAGATTCCCCCTCGACAATGCCCACCTCCTCCCTCACCCACCAACAATGTTCACCCCCACCCAACAACACCCCCCCCCCAATCTCCCTGATATTTCTCAGCCCAGACCCTTCCCATACTCCTGACAATCATATCACCCCCTCAACTACATTGTGGGAGATGTGTGAACAATGTCAGTGGGGCGGGGGAGGCAAGAGTGAAATCCATGGCGAGGGGTGAGACATTGGCGGGCCTGGTAGATTCTGCCAGCATGAATAGGCAGAGAATTCCTGCTGGTGACTTTAACTACTGGTGAATGCATTAAGTCATTGTTAGCTGTTCTGGATAGTCTTCTGGTTTTAATGACATTTTGTGCCTCTCAGACACAACACAACATGTCTATGTTTTAGACTCATTATGGTTGACCAATTGGCTGATTAATACCTGGAAGGAGCTCCAATATAATTTACAATTCTCTCCCTTCACTGTATGCGTGTAAATGGATGCTACCTCTATGCTCACAGTTAAGAAACATCTGGTGCTATTTATTACTATTTGTCTTAACCTTTTGAGAGCTCTTCTCATATGCCAGGTCTGAACTCCTGCACCGTTTTGCTCTTTCATAACCTTTAATCAAATCTTAATAAGCTCAATTAACCTTTTACCCCAAAGTGGAAATATTTTTTATACCTAGTTTTACTGGATAGGGCAATCAGTACATTTTAACTCTCTCCTCACACAGCATTCTTTAAACACATGCATTTTTTGGAAAGCTTCCTGAACCAGAGGAATACCAACCCACTTGTTCACAACAGACACATTATTTGATCAAAGTATCAACACCTGTTAGTGTGACTGAACATATGCTCCTCAATGTAATGAATAATTAAGTACCCAACTGATTCAGAGTTAAAGGCTACAATTGATTTAGAAAGAGGAGATTACGGATAGTAAATACAAATTATACCCATCGTCAAAAAACATTGGTATCAAATGTTACTTAATTCAATCATTGCATTTTTATTACTAAAATATGTACACTGTTGCAGTGATATTGTAATTGTGTTCAGACCTTCCAATACTCAGAAACTAGTTCAATTTAGTGGGACAGATGGTGGTGCAGTGGTAATGTCACTGAACTGGCAATCCAGAGATCCTGTTAATATCTTGTGGATGGCATGGCATGGCCCTTGAAGGGAGGGCGTATTCCAAGAGCCATGTGACCAGTAAGGACCCGGTGGATGGTTCCAGTGCAAAGCTGAGCCAATCAACAGGAGGGCACAGACCATGGTTTGAGGAGGGACTGGCAGTTGGAGCCAGGGAGTCCAGGAGAGCAATCGCACTGGTAGTCTATTCTTAACTTGTTGTACTTGTTTATAAAATTCTGTTGGCAATAAATTTCTTATAGTTAAAGCTGCATCGAGTAGCCTTCGATCCATTGGTGACAAGGCAAACATCAAAGTGGTCGAGGCTCGAAATATCCAGCTAAAGGGGGAGGAGACTTGAGCGTTCAGGATAATAAGAAGAAGCAAGGTACATGCATTTCACAATGCCAATGATAGGAAAGATTGAGCCATTCAAACCATAGGTCGATGACTGGGAGCAATATATAGAATGTCTGCAATATTACTTTGCTGCAAATGAAATAACCGCGAAGATGAGAGGAAGATTATTTTGCTTTCAATCTGTGGCTCACAGACTTACAGCTGAGCCAGAACATTAACATTGCCAGATGATCAAAACACAAAGTCAGATTGTGGGCTGGTTAAATATCATTTTAACCCCAGCTCCTTGACCATTATCATTAAGTTAAGCTACAAACTTCATACAGCAAATTGTGAGATAAGGAAGACCATTTCAGGTTTCATGGCCAAGACATAGGGGATTGGCAGAGCACTATGTGCTCAGCCCAGCATTAACTGAAATGTTAAGTAACAGAATAGTCTGGTATAAGCAGCTCAACATTTCAAAAAAGGTTACTGGCGGAGACTAAAATCACCTTAGTAAAAGCTATGGAGTGACTGAATGCATAGAGCAGTGACTAACAGAGTTGCAAGCTTTACAAGGGGTGCCAAACAAGGTACAACATTTGTGGTGGGCAATGGCTGTGGGGCAAAACAGCCCAGGAGCAGGTGCAACAGCGCCCGGTAGAAGAAATGCAGCATTGAGGGCTGAAGTGTATTTTCAATGTGGGACAGCACAATCCCAAAATGTTTTTCTATTCAAACTATTTGTGCTTCAAGTGTAACAAGAAAGGTCACTTAAAGTCATGGTGCAGAGTTTCAATCAGGACAGTGCCAGGGACCCAGGTTCAATTCCAGCCTCGGGTCACTATTGGTGTGGAGTTTGCACGTTCTCCCTGTGTCTGCGTGGGTTTCCTCTGGGTGCTCCGGTTTCCTCCCACAGTCCAATCAGTGTAAAAAAGACAGTAACTTCCAGCTTAACTCCTGTAAACAATCTGAATGAGGAGCCCAGCAAGGGATCTGAGTCATTCACGCTAAACCAGGTCCAACTAAACAAAATGGCTCCAATAGAGATAACTTTGCTGCATGCAAATTAGCTGCTGCATTTCCGACATTACAACATTGACTACATTTCAAAAGTGCTTCATTGATTGTAAGGCAAGTTAAGATGTAAAGGCCATGGAAGGCACGATATGTAAGAATTATTTTTATCATGTATAATTCACTATATTAATCCTGTCTGCTGATTCTGTATTATGTTTCCCAGATTGGCGGATCAAGAGCCTGGAACTTTGTTTGCTGTGACTCAAGCATACGCCTGAGTCACCTGAGAGCACAACTAAACCTGTGGATGTTACAAGGAGCTGAACAGTGAGAAGTGAAAATTCTGCTGTTCCCCACTGTGAAGCCAGTGCTTCCTGCAGACTGTTTCACATTTGACCTTTTAGGATATTAATGATTCTCTGTACGGCAACATGGAAAATAGTTCTCAATCACAGGGGGGGGTTTGATTTTAACATTTCTCGCAAGGTTTTCAAATGAAGTGTTCATGCAGACTGATGCAAACAAATTCATTATTGGGGAGGTGATGGCCTAGTGGTATTATCGCTAGACTATTAATCCAAAGTCTCAGCTAATGTTCTGGGGACCTGGGTTTGAATCCTGCCACGGTAGATGGTGGAATTTGAATTCAATAAAAAATATCTGGAATTAAGAATCTACTGATGACCATGAAACCATTGCCAATCTGGGCAGCACAGTGGCACAGTGGTTAGCACTGCTGCCTCACAGTGCCAGGGACCCAGGTTCAATTCCAGCCTCGGGTCACTATTGGTGTGGAGTTTGCACATTCTCCCTGTGTCTGCGAGGGTTTCCTCTGGGTGCTCCGGTTTCCTCCCACGGTCCAAAGATGTGGGGTTAGGTTGATTGGCCATGCTAAATTGATCCTTGTGTCAGGGGGATAAGCAGGGTAAATGTGTGGAGTTGCAAGAGTGGGGCCTGGGTGGGATTGTGGTCGGCGGGGACTCGATGGACACTTTAGTGATTCTATGTTTTCTCTGTTTATTGTAACCACCATTATGGTTCTGGGCTGAAACATTCTAAAAGATGGCCGTCTGAAATTTTAAAATGACCTAATAAGTTTTGTTCACATATATGCTAGTTTTGTCTTCACATTGAAATCCTGCACTGAACTTTGCACTACTTAACTGCACCACCAACCCCAGCCCTTAACCCTACCCACCACATTCATAGAATGTGTCGGTGTGTCCATCATGTTGTAGAGTTTTTAGATTACTTGACCCCTCCCTGATGCCGGAAAGACTGGACATCTTGCCATAATGGTGCATCACCATTCGTCCACTGGCATGGTTACAATGTGGAATTGTAGATAGTCCTGGCTATGCCGGTTAGTATCAATAGAAGATATAAACAAAAAACCTGCATTTCATTTAGTTGCGCGTGAGTTACCAAAATCCTTTTGTTACATTCATTTCTGTAATCCTTGATTATAAACACATTTCATTCCTGTCAATTAGCATGTTAAATAGAAATATTCAATTTACAATTGAATGTCAAGATTCCCAGGATCATAAACTTCACTGCGTCAAACCAATATCAGGAAAGTCTGTCATTGTAATAGATTAATCAACTGTGGCGAAATTGAATAAACTGACATTGTTTGTATCACTTCTGAACAATCTGAACAAGAATAAATCCATGACCTTGGATTGTCTTGTTTACAGGCCAAACAATACTGTCATAATGTTCAACTATCAGCTCCACGAACAAGGGTGATGTTTGGAGAAAAAACATAATTAAAAAGTCAATTCCATGTTTACTTGCGGCATAGCGGCACAGTGGTTAGCACTGCTGTCTCACAGCGCCAGGGACCCGGGTTCAATTCCCAGCTTGGGTCACTGTCTGTGTGGAGTTTGCACATTTTCCCCGTGTTTGCATGGGTTTTCTCCAGGTGCTCTGGTTTCCTCCCACAGTCCAAAGATGTGCAGGTTAAGTGGATTGGCCAAGCTAAATTGCCCCTTGGTGTCAGTGGGACTAGCTAACGTAAATGCATGGGGTTATGGGGAGAGGGCCTGGGTGGGATTGTGATCGATGCAGACTTGATGGGCCGAATGGATTCCTTCTGCACTATAAGGTTCAATGATTCTCTGATGAACAAGTTCAAAAAATGTTCACTTCTCTTCCCTTTATAAGAATCAGCATGGATTTCTAGATTTTTATCTTGTTCAATTGAGTGGTCGCCTCAATAATGCCACATATTGGCAGAAAATTGCATCTTTTAAAGTGACAACACATGCTCTGAAAATAAATGTTGATGTTCTCTAAGTATGTGATTGAGGACTGTATTTCCACGTGCGGGCCAGGGTTGAGCTGAAAAAATACAGCAACTCTTCTGTTTGCCTGCTGTTTCAGTTATTACACTCCTCTTTTTCCAGTTCTTCAATGTCTCTTTGCTTTTTCTTTGCCGCAGCTGCTTCTTTGTGGCCTGAAGGAAACCTTTAAGGGTGGCACAGTGGTTACCTCTGCTGCCTCACAGCGCCAGGGACCCAGGTTCCATTCTAGCCTTGGGTGACTGTCCGTGCTGCGTTTGTACATTCTCCCCATCTCTGCTTGGGTTTTCTCCAGCTGCTCCAGTTTCATCCCACAGTCCAAAGATGTGCAGGTTTGAAAGACTGGCCATGATCAATGCCGGGGCTTGCAGAGCAAGGGCAGGGGAGTGGACCTAGGTAGAGCGCTGTTTCGGAGGATTGGTGCAGACTCGATGGGCCAAATGGCCTCCTTCTGCACCGTAAGGATTCTATAGATTTACCAGATTTAATTGTCTCTCATTATCATAGAATCATAGAATATCTACAGTGCAGAAGGAGACCATTCGGCCTATCAAGTCTACACTGACTCTCCAACAGCGCATTTCACCCAGGCCATATCCCCGAAACCCCACGCATTTACCCTGCTAATCCCCTTAACCTATACATCTTGGGACACGAAAGGGCAATTTAGCATGGCTAATGTGCTTAACCTGCACATCTTTGCACTTTGAAAGGAAACTTGAGCATTTGGAAGAAACCCACACAGAGAGGGGGAGCAAATGCAAACTCCACATAGGCTGTTACCCAAGGCAGGTATGAAACCCGGGTCCCTGGCACTGTGAGGCAGCAGTGCTAGCCACTGTGCCACTGTGCTGCTTTAAGATTTTACATTATTCATTACTTCCAGTCAAAGTTCAAGTCATAGCTTCTGGAGAATCAAGCGTTGTTTTAGCCAAGTTTGAAAAGACCTATCTAGTAAGAATCCAATTATTTCTCACACATTTTTAAGTCATAATTTGTCGCAATTCTCTGACCTCGACCATGGCTGGGATTCTCCGGCCCCGCTGCAGTGAATGGAGATTTGGCTGAGCGCCAAATTCTCCCTTCTTGCTGGTAGTGGTGACGGGGAAAACAACATCGAAGAATTCCGTCCATTATCATCAAGATGTTCTATTGAAATATGCATTATGCCACTGATAGATGTGCAGCATGAAAGAAATGAATATATAAAAAGGAGAACTGTCATGACTGTTGGATTATAATGTTCCATAAATGCTAATATTAATACCATGATCAATAATAATTTTGTCTTTCATGGCAAATCCTTTAAAAATAAGAATCTAAAAAAAACATTAAACTAAATAGATAGGTAAACAAATGATCGATCTTGCCAGAATTTGGAAATGCTGAGTCTTTTTGTGTTAAGTGACTTAATATAAAAAGTCTACATTGTACAGTAGAATTCAATTAATTTTCAATGAAGATTTTTTGTGGTGATACCGTGCGATTGATATGTTTTATCTTTAAGGGGATTGTTTTAAGATTTAATTTTTTTTAATGGCAGTCGGTATGTTTAGTAGGAATACAGCTCAGATGTTGGGAAAGCAGGATCATTGCACATTTTAGCCCTGTACTGTTTACTTAGGAGAGAGCTAATGGACTCTTGTTTACAAAGGAAAAGGTCCCTGGGGTTTTTTTGATTAAAGAATGCAAGGTGTGTTTAGGTATGCAGGGTCATGCGATAATGTGGTTAATGGGAGGAGCTAGGTTTGTAACAGAGAAAACCGAGTTCAGTTTCTGGCTGGGGTACAAGTCTGCAAGCTGCTCTGAAAATCAAAACCTCTCTGAAAGCTTCAAAGGTGTTAACCCAATTTATAGCAAGTACGCTTCGGTTTGCTAACTCTATTAAAAGTAGAATTTGAAGTAAGAGGACTGTTGCTTATTTGGAACTGAAATAGTGATAAGTTAGACATTAGAGTTGTTTCCTTTCTTTTTTTAACTGTTGTTCAACTGCTAAAAGTTAAGCTGTTTCATTTGTTAGAATTATATTTAACTGTAACGATTGAAGCTTGTTTTCATTTTAAAAATCCCTAATTTGCAGTGGAATTACTCCTGGAGTGAAGAAGCCTTTCCTCACATTTATTCTAAAATAGAAAAATTGTTGGGGTCGAGCTGGCTTCATAATATACCTTGGGGTTCTGGTCTGGGACCCTAACAGTTGGTAATTAGCCACATTGACAAGTACCCAAAGGTTTATTGAAGAAGGCTTTTTGAACTTGTCAATAATTCTACTTTTACATATAAAGTTCCATACATACAATAGGTCACTACGTCCTGACTTGATACTATAATTATTTCCTCCATCAACATTGATCCTGCAGGCTAATAGCTCAGTATCTAGCCATTTAGAATTGTGCTACTTGTGAATATCATTACAAACATCATGTGATGCACAGTATGGCTTATTTAATTCCCTGATTACTAGATGGTGATATTGGTCTAGATTTTGTTGTAAAACAGCAACACAATCACCATTTACACGAAGAAAGAGTTGCTGTTGACTGCACATGTGCCTTTAAGTATGCAAATTAAGAAGCCATTGTCCAAATTTGTTGAAACATAGAATCCCTACAGTGCAGTAGGAGGCTAATCGGCCCATTGAATCTGCACTGATTCTCTGACAGAGCATTGTACCCAGGCCCGACCCCTGCCCTATCCCCTTAACCTCACACATTTATCCCACTAATCCTCCTAACCTACACATCTTTGGATACTAAAGGGCAATTTAGCATGGCCAATCCATCTAACCTGCACAAATTGCCCTGTTCCTCCAAGATATGATATCTCAATAAGAGTGCTTGTATTGAAACAAGTGGAACACATGACCCTGCATACCTGTGTGAATTTGTGATACTTACACAATAGACACCCATTAAACATTTAAGAGCCGTTTGTAGATTAAATAAATTGACAAAACTGTGGCAAGACTTGATTTCAATATAGGCAAGAGTGAAGATATGCATTTTGGATCTAAAAAGCACAGATCTAAGTATTTTCTACATGATGACAAGCTGGAACCAATGGGAGTCGAAAAGGACTGAAGAGAAAATGTACATAGATCAAAAAAATGTTATGGACAGGTGAAGAAAATTATCAAAAAGACAAATGAAATGCTGGCCTTTGTATCAAGAGGGTAGGATGTAGACATGCAAAGCCCTGGTTAAGCTACAGCTAGAGGAATGTGAGCAGTTATTTACACTACCAACTTAAGAAGTATCGGAGGAAATGGAATGTAGATTTACCAAAATGTGTTTAGACTCCAAATGCTACATGATGACAAGAGTTTACATAAACTAGGGTTACATTCCCTGGAATTTAGAAGATGCATTGGTAATTTGATTAGCATTTGCAAGACATTAAGGGAAACTGACAGGTCTGAGAAATGTTAATTATTGCCAATTAATCTATTTGGCACTGAAAAAGTGAACCCTAACACCTGGATCAATATACCACCCAGCATGAGTCACCGTCACAAGTATGTGTGTGTGTGTGTGTGTGTGAGAGATCCTTCGTGGGTCATGTGACTGGGCCAGAACCAATGGAGTGCGAGCGCATGAATCTGGGCCACTCAGGAGCAAGAGCAAGTAGTCCCAGGGCATGGAGGGTTTCATTTAGAGTTAGGGTGTTGTTCGGAGTAGACCTGTATTAGTTGTTCTGCTGAGCCATCTGTGTACATAGTTCTTCTTATCAATAAACTCTTTAGTCTATTGTTTGCCACAATGAATCACTTCGAGTTATTACACATAATATCATATGCAACTTGAATTTTCATGAAAAAATTACTTTCTGTACAGTATTATGTTAGACAATATGCTTGCATGATGTTTTCTGGAACTTACCAGTTGTCCATACAGCCGTAGTTGTGAGTTAAATGGCATCATCTAGACGTTGACATTTCTCATAGATGGGACAATCAGCATGACCTCTTTATTTTATGTCACTCAGTGTAACAACATGAGTTCTTTGTCAAACATTACACATTTTAGCATGGCAAGATGTAGCACTTTATTAAACATTTATGGCTTCAATTTCCTCCGGCATCATCTAGATTAATGAATTTGTGTAAAATTTGTATGTGTGCACTATTTTAAAATGGCCCTAACACATCTAAAATAAATAGTTTAATGATTGCATTAAAATAAAGCAGCGGGGAATTTTACCCTGATTTTCCTGACAAGCATCGTATAAAAAAGGAGAAATGAATCATATTTGAAATGTTTATTGTGTAATAAGTTAAAAGCATGATGGAGTTTAATTTCCTCTGGCAGTACATTAGTTTAGTCTTTGTTAACTAATTTCCACCTGAGAAAATGGAGTTTGTTGTGTTCTTTTTTTCACCATAAATGTTTAAAATTGGAATTATTTCTGATCTATTACCAGTTGTTAACCAGCAAATGTCTTTTTCAGGTGCAGTTTCCTCTCTCTCAATAAGTGGTTCAGCGACCTGGGCTGGAAATGACAATAACTTTCAAATCGCACAGCACCAGGGACCCGGGTTCGAACCCCGTCATGGGTCACTGTCTGTGCAGAGTCCGCACATTCTCCATGTATCTCCACGGGTTTCCTCTGGGTGCTCCGGTTTCCTCCCACAGTCCGAAAGATGTGCTGATCAGGTGCATTGGTCATGCTAAATTCTCCCTCAGTGTAACCCAAACAGGCGCCAGAGTGTGGCGACTGGGGGATTTTCACAGTAATTTCATGCAGTGTTAATATAAGCCTACGTGTGACACTAACAAATAAACTTAAAACTTAGATCACGGCATATAAGTCGACCTCCTTGCCAGCCAAAACCCTTGCATTATTATTCATCCTCAATTTTTCACCCGACAACTGCATGTCTCACTTGCCTTATAACTGGATGCAAAGGATTGATCAGACAATTTGGGCTACATTACAAAGATATGCGGGAGTTTAAAACATGCCCGCACAGAGCAGATTCGAAATGGCGAATGATGAAGGAAAATAAGTCTACAAACAAAAGGAACAATGCAAGCTAAAAGTCGTAACATTTGCTAACTCATCAAATGGCTGCTGCAGTGTTGGAATTTACCTAGAGAATGATGAACCAGACATTTTGTGATGATTTTAAATAAAACAAATGTTGATTAAGCAACAAAATAACCAGCAATAAAGTCAACTAGAGTACATTTATCCAAAACAATTGCTGCCAGACCTGCTGAGCTTATCCAACATTTTCCATTTTTATTTCAGGTTTCCAGCATCTGCAGTATTTTATCTTATTTCTATCTTTTTGGGGGTTGCTTCTGATGTGGGACAAAACAACTGGTTGTTTAAGGCAGGTTATCTTCACAGAAGAATAAGGAAAAAGAAGAAACCCAGACAGAAGAAGATGCCCAAGGCCAAATGTGCCGCGAGAACAGGGATCAGACACTGACCTGACCTTAATTTTAAAGTTTTAAAATTTGAAGCTTATTTATTTGTGTTACAAGTAGGCTTAGTTGCCGAACTCCGTCGCCTGTTCGGGTACACGGACGGAGAATTTAGCATGGCCAATGCACCTAACCAGCATGTTAGGACCATGGGAGGAGACCAGACCACATGGACCATGGGAGGAGACCAGACCACATGGACCATGGGAGGAGACCAGACCACATGGACCATGGGAGGAGACCAGACCACATGGACCATGGGAGGAGACCAGACCACATGGACCATGGGAGGAGACCAGACCACATGGAGGGAACCCACGCAGACACTAGGAGAATGTGCAGACTTTGCACAGACAGTGACCTAAGCCAGGAATCGAATCCGGGTCCCTGGCACTGTGAGGCAGCAGTGCTAAGCACTGCGCAACTGTGCCACCCATAGTGGAATATGTCCTTGAAAGTCATCAAAATGGTTATATCATCACACCAGAAATGCAAAGCCTATACAAATTTAAACCCCGTGTTCAGCAAAGATTTCAGGGCAATGACTCGTTGGTGCAGCCACTTTATAGAACAAAAATGCCTGGTGTTATGGCAGGAGGTCAGGGTTGCTCAGAGACCATCAAAAGGCTTCAGTGCCAACATTGCTTGCTTCCAGAAATTCATCATTTGATCGCGCAAAACCATGAGTTTACAAAATTGGCAACATGGATGAAATGCCCCTGACGTTTTATACGCCCTACAACCAAACTGGATTGGAAAAGTTTGAGAACGGTTCTAGTGAAAACTGCAGGAGATGAGAAAACAAGATTCACGATGGTACTGATCTGTCTAACCAACAAACTAAAGCCTGTGGCAATTTTCAAAAGTACATGCATGACGACAATTGGATGCATGGGGATAGAGTGAAGTTATGGGTCAATAATGTGTGGAACTTGTGTCCCAGGAGGTCTACACAAATAACACAGTTTACAGTTGTTGTATATTAAAATGGTCAGCTCACATATAGACAACGATAAAGATAAGTAAAGATAAAAGAATGAGAAGGTTGCTATATGGTGGGTGGGTTATTTAACCACTTCTTGCTTGCTTACAGTCCAAGATGGAAGAGAGGGAAAGTCTCCCAAATGGCTCTGGTGATGTCACTATGTAATCACGTGACACACTACACTGGCAGCATGGTGGCACAGTTGTTAGCACTGCTGCCTCACAGCGCCAGGGACCCAAGTTCAATTCCAGCCTTGGGTGACTGCCTGTGTGGTGTTTGCACATATTTCTGTGACTGAGTGGGTTTCCTTCAGGTGCTCCAGTTTCCTCCCACACTGCAAAGATGTGTGGGTTAAGTTGATTGGTTCTGATAAATTGCCCCTTAGTTTCAGGGGGATTAGAAGGGTAAATAGGTGGGGTTACGGGGATTGGGCCTGGGTGGGACTGTTGTTGGTACAGGCTCGATGGGCTGAATGGCCTCCTTCTGCGCTGTAGGGATTCTATTCTACGATGCACAGCGATGCATTGGTTTACAATACACACCAATAGTGTGGAACGTAATCAAGCAAACGATGAGGTTAAGCGATGCTTGCAAAGAAATAATACCCACTTTACAGTTATAGCAGGTGGTCTAACATCAGTCACTCAACCTTTCAATGTATGCCTCAGTAAGTCATTCAAGGATCATGTCCGTGTCGAATGGAACAGGGGAATGGTTTGAGTACAAAATTAGAAACCCTACAGTGCAGAAGGAGGCCATTCGGCCCATCAAGTCTGCACCGACCACAATCCCACCCAGGCCCTACCCCCACATATTTACCCGCTGAATTACCTGCCGAAAGGGCTTCCCACTTCATGTTTTTTGCAGTTTCATAAACAAATGGTGTTGTACTACTTTCATTGTTGTTAAACATATATTTCTGCAATTAATGTATTCAATAAACCACGCCTCATTAATTTAGTATGCATTAATGGTGTGATTCTTTTTCACATTTCAAAATGGCGACCACTCACCCATTCAGCGATTTACATTTTAAACTCGGCTTATAGGTTGATATCCGTTTTCACAACAATATTTGGAGGCTTCAGAAATCCACATCATTATTTATGATACTTGAAAAGCAGCTAAACTGGAGAGTGTTTCCTCACTTTCTTTAATTGCTATTTTGATGGCTACATTCAATCTGCATAAAGTTATTGATGAAAACCATATTCTTAAAATAAACGATTCTCATCTTCAAGACAAACATTTGAGTATAATATGCTGAGGTGAACGCTTCAAATACTCAAAACTATGGCCGGGATTCTCCTAAAAATATTCCAAGTGCTGAATTTGCTTAAAAGCTGGAGTAACTTTCGTTGGTTCTTTTAGTGGGATTTTCAAAATGAATCTCCAACACCCTGTGCAATGCAGAGTGCCTCAGGGAGATTCATGCTGAACATCGGGGGGGGGGGGGGGGAGGGGGGGGGCCTATTCCCGCTGGAGAGGCCGGCAGCATAGCACACTGAGCAGGCCACTGCGCATGCGCTGATCTGTCAGAGCGGAGATCGGCACATGTGCAGTAGTCCCACACTGCCGGCCTCCCAAATGCTGGTCAGCTCAATTGCTGGCCAGCACAGCAACCCCACATTGCTGGCTGTGTGACACCCCCCACACCCCATGATCGTTGGCCACCCAGACATCTCCGACCCCGCCCCAATGTCTCATCCCCCAGCCAACCCGGATCTCCCCAATCCTATGACCAACCCCGACCAGCCCCAATCAGCTCCTTTCCTCCCTCTGCCACCAATCCCTATGCAGAGTGGCAGCAGGATCCCCCCCAGCCCCACCGATCTCCCCTCCCATAAGCCCTTCCCGAATAGGCCCTGCCCCTGATCCCATCCCCTTGGCACTGCCCGATGTCTGGTGGGCAGTACCAAGGTGCCCCTTGGGCATTGCCAGTTTGCCCCTTGGGCAGTGCCCGGGGGCCAGGCTGGCACTGCCCCTAACCTCCTGACAATGCCTCCATGGCCTCATTTCTTTCCAGCGGGGTCGTGCCGCCAGCTCCCAGTTAATGGGGAGCTGTTGTAAACCCTGCTGGAGTGAAACACTCTTGGCGGGAGGGGGAGAGGCTAGTGAGCCTGGAGACCTCAGTCCCAGGACCGATAATGATATTTAAATAGCTCAAGCAGCACGGCGGGCTGGGAGAATAGAATATGTAATATTCTTACCAAGGCCAGTCTTTCATCACCATCACCCTTTACTTACAACATGCTCAAAGTGCCGTTCAATGGCTACAGTGGTCAAGCCCCAGAGTCTTTTGACTGCCAACCTGAGTGGAGCCAGCTGGTTTTGAACTCCCTGCTGCTCCTACCCTATTGGGCAAGCCTCCACTCATCTAATAGGGGATGCAGTATTCTATCATAACACTATATTGATACAACTTAACAAAGTTCCAATACATTTTGTGTAATTTTAGCAGTAAGCTCTTTTTGGAGGTTGAGGATCTGTTTTCAATTTACATAAAGGTTTTTACTTGAGGAGTTACATTTTGTGGGCATTTTAAATGGCAGATGTAAATAACAATAATTATTTGGTTAGAATACTCTGTGAGGCATTTTATTTTTATATTATATATTCTTTTACATACACAAACAGTCACATTTATCTTTGATCAAAGTTGGACATTGAATAGTAGCCTACAAGCACAGAATTTAATATGAGCTTTTCTAAAGGACAATGCAGGCCATGAAGGCAACTATGGAAGAGAGGGGGAAATTATTTATCAGGTCAGGTAGCCCATGAGGACAATGAATGGTCAGCAGTTAATTGGGAATGAGGTCAAAGGAGCAAGAGATGGGAATCAAGTATAAGATGAGCTCTGAGAGGGCATGAGGGGAGGAGGAAAACTCATGTTCGGATGTGAGTAAAGGCTTGGGGGATTTTTGGCTTGGTCAACAGAGGTTTGAGGAGTTGGGGAATGGGAGTGGTTCGGGTGCGACAGAGGCAGCTGAACAGATACCATTACAAATGAGACTGAAGATATCCATGAGCTCTGTGCATTTGTTGAAAGTATGAGTGGAAGGTACAGGGGAGATGGGTTTAAAGAGATAGTTAATAATAGAGAAGAGAAATCAAGGGTTATCCAAGACTAGTGATTGATTTTGGTAACAGATGTGGAAACCTGGTAATGCTTGTTGTGGCCCAGCCAAATCTGCTGTGAGCTGGTTAAACTACTGTGTCCAGATACACCCAAGTATGCACATCCAAGAACTCTGGCCTCCTGTGTATCTTCATCTTCTTTACCCTGTCATTAATGTTATACCTTTAGTCATTTCTGTGTTGAGCTCTGAAATTCCTTCCTTAAACCTTTCAACCACCTTTTCCTTATTCAAGCCCCTTTTTAAAAGGAATCATTTTGACCAAACTTTTACCCAAACCTCCCTAATATCTCTTTCTATGTATCGATTTTTGTCAGATTGCACTTCTGTGAAGTGTTTTGGGAAGTTCTGATTGGTGCAAAATTAATCCAGATAATTGTTGTTGAATAGCTATAGTGTGAAGATTGTGCAAATTATATTCCTAAAATGAACAAGTATCATGCTATAGTTAATCTGGCTTTCATTACATTATGATTACAGTGGTGTTGCAAAATTATTTTGCTTCCCATCAAAGCTATAGTAAACCCTGATTCAAGCCTTGAAGCAGAGTTTAATTCTTTCAATTGGTTTTCTTTAGGCCGTGGATGTGTATTTATTGCAGTGCTAATGTAAGCTTACTTGTGACTAATAAATAAACTTTACCTTTAACCTCTTCCCAGCTGAGCAGTACAAACCTTGTTATTCCGATAGTGTTTGTGCAAATACAATATATGAATCCTTCTTTATCTTCAGTCCAACATAAGCCTCTTGAAGTAACACTTTGAAGGAATATCAGAAAATGTCTGCTTACAAAGAAACTAAATGGTACAGTGAGTTGCAGCACTTTCCCTATGGAATCTGGTTGTTTGATGAGTCTCCATATCACAAAGCACTGTCCTTAGTCGAGCACTAAACAGGCAAGAGTCATTCTGCAGTCTTTTAGGACTGCTTGTGGCAAAATAGAAATGTCATGCTGATTCAATAGAGAGCTTACTATTAAGGTACCGTATTAGTTATACCTCCGATTGTGATTTTCCATGCCTCATAAATCTACTTGAATTCTTAAGCAGAAATAAGTGGACAGGAGTCCAATTATATGCTTGAACTCATCAGCAAGGTTTAATAAAGTAAAGTTGCTTTTATCCTAGCGTTGAAGAAAAATGGCTGAAAATTCAAAGCTCAACCCCGAACTAAGAATGTTCCATTTTTGCAGGGCGGGAGTGGAGTCAGGGCGGTGTTTGTGCATGCACAGTTTGGAGAGGAAGCTGGTCACTTAAAACATTGATGGCCTCCACTGAGATGGGATTTTGGTAAGTCAGGAGTGTGAACCTAAAGAGTGCAGGTTAGAGGATGTCTGAAGTTGTTGTATTTGTTTGGGTAGTCGGGGTACTCCTTTGGAAAGATGTGGTGCCGGGAATAGGAAAAGCAGCCAGTGGGATTATAAATAGTGAATGTGATTATACACTTTTCAGACACAAACTTATTGGAACTATCTAGTTGTCAAAGAACTGTCAAAGTTGACAAAGAATCTTCACATCTGTTGAAGCTGTCAACAAATTGTCAAAGCTGTCAAAACTGCCAAGGAGCTGTCAAAGTTGTCAAGAGGCTGTCAAAGAATAAGATATGAATTGGTCTGGAGGGGGTAAGGGCAAAGTGTGGTAGGCTGGGGGCCTGGGTTGGCAGCAGTTGACACTAAATTGGCATAGGGGCTCTAAAGTACCACAGGAATTTGGAGGGCATGGGGCTTTAAGGGGTTATGTTGGTGAATAGAGGGTCATAGGTTAGCATAGGGGGTGTGAGGGGCCATGGATGGGAGACATGAGGTGACATAGGTCAACATGGATGGGCAGAAGGTGTGTGTGAGGACTGAGGTGGATGAGGAGTGCAGCCTGGAGGGCTGTTTTTTGTTTCAATCGTTTTTTTAATGACTGAAAGCGACAGAGCACATCGGCCAGTCTTCCATCCAGCACACCTCTATACTCATTCCAGCGGCAGCGGGCCTGACTTTTATACATCTTCCCTCAGCTTTCCCACACCAACATTTACTGTTGCACTGATGTAATCTCCTGAACAAAATCATGAGACTATATTTGTTCATGATCCAAAGCAATAAAGTTGTAATATTGCAATCCCAGTCCAATGGTCAGAATGTACCAGCTTCCTGGGCCGCGATTCTCCTATCCCACTGAATGAATTTTTTAGCGCAGCGGGCTGGGAGATTCTCACGTCAGTTGATTGCCGGGGTTCACGCGTGCGGTTGGGCCCCACTAGCATCTCCCAGCGCTGGATTTCCGGCAGCATCAGATCCGAGCCAGAAATTGGCAGGGAGACACAAAGACCATTTAAATGGTAATTTGCACATAATTTAAATGGGTTTAGCGCACCCAGGACTGACGTCTCTGGGCCCCCTAGCATCTCCCACCCCGTCAGAGCGGTTCACACCAGCGGGGTTAAGAGTAGCTCCCTACTAACGGGGAACTAGCGGCACGACCTCACTGAAGTGAAGAGGGGGCAATCGGGACTCCAGAGGATCATGTGGTGGGGTGGGTGCCCCCTGGCCATTGGAACCCTGGCAGTGCCAGCCTGTGCCCCCTGGAACTGCCCATCAGGCATGGGGCAGCACCAAGGGGATGGGGCCTAGGGGCGGGGCCTAATAGAGAGGGGCCTAGGGGGAGATGGATAGGGGGAAGGGGGGAAGGAGGGAGGCCAGCGATAGGCTGGGGATGGAGGGGGGGGTAAGCCAGGGGGGCGGTCAGCCTGCTGGGGAGGTCGACATTGCAGGGGGGTGTCGGGGCTGCAAGGGGTGTTAGGAATCCAGGGGGGGGGCGGCGGTGGAGGGGTCAGGACTGTGGGTATGAGGAATTGGGAGGGCTGGGGATCGGGACAGGCTGGGAGGGGGGGGGGTTCGGATTTGGCCCAGGAATGGTCAGGGGTCGGGGGGGGGCGGACAGCCAACATTGCAGGGGTTATGGGGCTGGCCAGCAATCGAGCTGGCCAGAAATCAGGAGGTCATCAGTGTGGGGCCACTGCACATGTGTCGATCTCAGCACTGAGAGATCTCAGCACTGAGAGATCTCAGCACTGACAGATCTCAGCACTGACAGATCGGCGCATGCACAGTGCCCCGTTCAGTGCGCTGATTTCAGCCTTTCCAGCGGGGATAGGCCCTGCCCCTAGTTTTTAATGATATTCATGCTGGTGGCCTCTGCAGTGCACAGAGTGTGGGAAATAGTTTTCAGAACTCCCACTGAAAAAACCAGCGTGAATGATTCCGGTTTTCACATAAATTCGACGCTTAGAATTTGTTTAAGAGAATTCCGCCCCTGATATATAAATGGTAAGTATGCATCGTGTCTTTTGCGTCATGCAGATAGGCACGGTGGCACAGTGGTTAGCACTGCTGCCTCACAGTGCTAGGGACTCAGGTTCAATTCCCGATTAGGGTGACTGTGTGGAATCTGCACATTCTCCCCATGTCTGCATAGGTTTCATCCGGGTGCTCCGGTTTCCTCCCACAGTCCAAAGATGTGCAGGTTAAGCTGATTGGCCATATTAAATTTCTCCTTACTGTCAGGGGATTATCAGGGTAAATATGTGGGGTTACGGGGATAGGGCCTGGCTGAGTTTGTTGTATGTGCAGACTCAATGGGCCTCCTTCTGCACTGTAGGGATTCGATGATTCTAACTCACCCAAAGGTGTTGTGATGTACAGAGTGTTCAACATTACTTTGCTTGTTAAGGTTGTTGTTTGGCTTCTTGTCTCTAGAACTCTGAAACCCAAAGCATTCTTTCCAGCCACTGTCGTCATCAAGATCATAGAGGTTTACAGCATGGAAACAGGCCCTTCAGCCCAACTTGTCCATGCAGCCCAGTTTTTACCACTAAACAATTGCCTGCGTTTGGCCCATATGCCTCCATACCCATCCTACCCAAGTCTTGTTCATTCTGTTTGTTAGTTTGTAAGTAAACCCCACAATGCTCTGCACTTTTAAACAATAATTACATGTACATTAGTAAAAAAAACTATATATATGGAGAATACTATAACTTCACTATGGGTCATTTATCAATATCTGTGCAACAATAGGATGACATTTAGTGTGCGTACCCTTTATCAGACTGGAAATGACAAATAAACAATCACTGCTGAAAAAATAAACATGCTATCAAAGCTTCTCACCTTGCACCTGACAGGACAGTTCACAAGAAACCAATAATGAAGACAAACAACAATTTATGCTGCATGAGAAGAGAGTGCTGTTTAGTTGGCAAGTGGACTCTGGTTGGTAGGGGCATTTCCATGGACAATGCATCAGGGAACAGTAAACCACCAAGCTTTTGTTTGATTACAAACCAGGCAGTTGACTCTGGTCAAGGCATTGCCATAGGGAATGAATGAGGGAATGGCTGTCTCCCTGGGTTTCGTTTAGTTGAAAAAGGCTCAATGTAGACATGCACTTTCTGTTTGCAAAAGACAGCACCCTCTGAATATATGTAGCTTTTAACATGTGTAAGTGAGCCACACTGCAAGTCTAACTAATAATCTTAATTTGGTTTTGTGTCATTCCTCGCACAATCAGGATTGTTTAGCAAGTGCTGTCCAATTGCAAAATCACATCTAATGTTGGACAATATAGAACTTAAGATCATAGAATTCCTACAGGACAGGAAGAAGCTTTTCGGCCCATTGAGTCTGTGCCAACCCAGCACCTTACCCGGGTCCAACCCCCCACCCTATCCCCTCTACCCCGCATTTATCATAGATAATCCCCATAATCTGCACATCTTTGGACACTAAGGGCCAATTTAGCATGTCAATCCACTTAACCTGGACATGCTTGGACTGTGAGAGGAAACCGGAGCACCCAGAAGAAACCCATGCCGACACATGGAGAACATGCAAACTCCACACAAACAGACACTCAAGTCCAGCGTTGAACCCGGGTCCCTGGCCCTGTGAGGCAGCAGCGCTAACTACTGTGCCACCGTGACATTGTGGGTTTTGCAAGTACAGGCTGGTTGGGTGCAGTCTATACTTTGCCTGTTGCGAACAGCCGAAAGGGCATGCTGTTTGATAAGATCCACCAGTCATTAGAATGTACAGCCTGGCATCACACCAGCACTGAAATTCATGTGCCACATTATACATTTGTATGATAGGCAGAACATCTTTTGGCTTGATGGCAACATCCTTTTAGTGGACAATTCCACTCGTGTCGCTATTGCATAGTAATGGCGTGAAATGGCTTTGACAACACAGCCATTCATACCAGCGGGATTCTCCGGTCCCGCTGGCAGTGCACCCCCGTCCATCGGTTTCCCGCTGGCAATGGGGTGATGTCAATGGGAATTCCCATCGGCAGCGGCGACACCAGAGAATCCCGCCGCTAGCAAACAACATGCCACCTCCCTCCAGAGGGAAACACGCGGCACGGAGGCTGTGAAATATCGCCGTACATCTTTTTTACTCAGCAATACTCAAGTTCTGTACTACCAAACAACCGAACAAGCAAGTATTCTTCATTGCAGTACAGTGGGAAGATGGTCTACAACTGTGATGTTGCTTTATATTCTCACTTTTTGGAATTAAAGATGAACAGAAATTTCTGTCCCCATTTCATTCCCGCTTCACTTTACAATTTATTTTGTTGCATTTCCCTTATTTCTCACAATTTTTTATTTGGTGTGAGTATCTTACTACATGTCTTTTCATTCTTTAACTAGACATATGATTTTGGACTTTATAAAGCTTTTCTTTCACCTCACGCGGAGAGTCTTTTATATCATTCAATAGCTTTCTGTTAAGCAGGTTACAGAACATTCAACTCCATATTAAAACCCATTTTGCGATTAGCTTATCTGTTGTGCCATCTCCCACCTTTTCTCTCCATTTAAATAACTTTACTAAAATGTGTGCTTATCTTTTCCCGATTTCGCTCTGTTGAAGAGTATATATGTCAAACTTGCCCGTTTCTCTTTACAAATGTTGATTGGCCTGTTTTGTGTTGTCGCCGTTTTCTGTCTATATTTACAATCCAGTTACTGCGCAATTGGCCCGTGTCGCTGAAAAGTAATTTTCATATATATTTTTGAGTTTCGTAATATGGATTGAGGCCGCAATGCTTGACACCTTCATCCCGGAGATATCAAAATATTGGAATTCACCCTGTGCATTCTCGAAAGAAGCTACAATATAACCTTGTTTAGCTGCTGCCTGTGCCATCATCCGTCCACCTGCTAGCTCAATTGAATCCAGATGATTTGTTTAAAAAATAAAGAAGAGGTGAAATTGAGATGGATATAGCTCATCAAATTCCAAGACTCATGCATGACAGCAATTCTGTTGAAATGGTAAATTTAACATCAATGTGGACCAAACACCTGGTCTAGTCCCAGAGGATCAAATTCTATTATCATCAAAGTGTAGTGTAAGCCCTGTGTGTCGCATGTGTCTCCTAGGAAAAAAGAATGTATTCTCTCTTTTCTTCTTCTAATTATTTCTTCCTGCACACTATCTCTGGAGGTCATCTTTTGATTACTGCATTTAAAGAAATGCTGTCATAACACAAAGCAGAGTTAGGAGCTTCACTGTGTATACCTCTTATTTTGTTTAAAATCTAGTTAATTTTATCCAATTTAGCGTTACAATCTTGGAAAACAGCCAATAGATGTGCAAGTTGAGTTGTTGGTCCATAGCCAGAAATTATTTAATTTCTGTGGCATCGCTACATTCTGTTATTAACCCCTTTTTAGTATGTACCTGGCTCACTTTTAGCACAATCATGAAGTTAATGAGATGCAGTATAGACCCTCTCTGTTCATGGGAATCATGTTCCCATGAACAGCAAATGGTGAAATTGTGAATGGTGAATGTACTTTCCAATGGGGGTGAATTAGGCTCCATCCACCCTGAAATTTTACATGTACAAAGCATCAAAGGCCATGAAAATTATGGGCAAAATCTTACCCAAAAATGGCAGTGTTGTTTCCAGCAAGAAAACTGGTGTGTTTCTCTCCAAAGAAACTGACCGGTTTTCTCTTCAGATTTTATGAGACTGTCAAAAGAAAATCAAGGTGTGTTTCAGGCTGTCATGCAGGGCTGCGAGGCACCAATACGCTGGCAACACCCCACTGCACAGAGATTGGGGTGCCATCTTTAAAGGGTGCACCGAGCAGAACATGTATAAACCCCCTCTGCCCAGCACATCACAGAGGTGGATCTGGCACTCACTCTGACCCCAACCCTTCCCCCTTGCGATCAACGACCCCTTCCTCTTCCCTTTTCCCTGATCATCAGCTCCTTGCCCCCTTTTCCCCCACCCATTATCTGCATTGGCTTGTATACAATATCACAACATTGTCTGTATTGGCATGTATACAATATCACAACATTGTCTGGATTGGCATGTATACAATATCACAACATTGTCTGTATTGGCATGTATACAATATCACAACATTGTCTGTATTGGCATGTATACAATATCACTGTGTTGACGGTGCACTCCAATGCCTCCAGTGTCCACAATGTGTGCAGGGGCTCAAGTGTACAAGCAGATCCCTCTCCAGAGACAACCAAGTGTGACATTGCCATGAAAGAGGCCGTCATAATGCCAAATGGCATCCTCAAACACATGAAGCCTGGTGTCTGGTGTTACTGATGGCCACCTTGACCAAGCACAGGAATAGTTCCACATGGAAGCCCTTTGACTTGCCCGCTCCTTTCGACACTGGGTGGCTAAGGATGAACAATGTGGGGCTCTAGCACTGCCAAAATTCAAAGAGCAGCATCTTCAAATAATAGAAAAAAGTTTGCAGCTTCTGACACTCATTGTCAATCTGAAACCCAAATATTGTTGCCAGCCTGCAAGATGAGGAGGAATTTCTTCTGCCAGAGGGTGGTGAATCTGTGGAATTCATTGCCACAGGAAGCTATGGAGGCCAAGTCATTGAGTGTATTTAAGATAGAGATAGATAGGTTCTTGATTGGTGAGGGGATCAAAGGTTATGGGGATAAAGCAGGAGAATGAGGTCGAGAAACATACCTGCCATGATTGAATGGCAGAGCATACTCAATGGGCTGAATTGCCTAATTCAGCTCCTCTATCTTATGGTGTTATGGTCTTATGGGGTCTGTGAAACTGTTTGAAATCCCATTGGACAGGGTGAAGTGTGCAACACTCTCCATGTCAGATCCTTAATGAAACAGGGGAGGATTGCTATGTAGAGAGCCTTTCACTGGGGACTCCAGCTTGACAGGATGGTAAGATAGAAAGCCATAGTGCATCTATATAAGACAGAGATAATTGAGTGTAGAGTGTACAGGAACAGCCACAAGGAAACCACTCCACGTGAAATGGAGAGACGCAAAGTGGATTTCAGAGAGATGCTCACATTGTGAGGCGCTGGCTCCTGAGGATTTATCAGAGCCTTGCGTCGTTGGGAAATTCCATTCAAAGCTTGGCCAGGATTGAAATTGGGCTAAATAAATCTTGCAAGGAAACAAGGATGGTTTCCCACCTGTTAGCAGTTCACAGCCAACCTCCTGCTATGCAGAACATAAAACCTTAATCTGTCTATTAATTTCCTTGGAGTTGCTGCCTTTCTGCTGCCACAACTTCATTGGAAAGGTGACAGAAGCAGAGTTTACTGAGAATCTTTGACTATGCGAGAGAGTATGTAGAAAGAATGATCCAATGATCTCCCGGGGACTGTGATTCTGCAACAAACAAGTGCAGGCTGCTATACACGGAAAAATAAAATCCCAGCTGCAGAAACTTGTATTCGAATACTTCCCAGCTCTCCAATGTCAAGGATTCCTCATGCCCCTTTGCATCAGCTGAGTCTGACAGATACTGCAACTCATACTTAGTGTAGCTTATTCCAAAGTTATGAGGAGTGCAAACACAGGGCAACCGGAGCTGCAAAAACACTGGCTGCGTCCGTGGAAAATTGATGGGCAGATCATAAGCTCAAAATCTGCCAGGAAACTTGGGACAAGCATTTCAAAAGCCACAAGTAATGGAAGAAGCTTCCACCCACATCCTCCCACTACATACATCTTGCAACATTCCTGTACAGTAAGTGCACCAAAAATGATGAGGAAATTCACCCCTATATCTGACGGACACGGCCAGTGTCCTATGTAATTGTAGCTTTTCTGTTTTTTTTAATGTAGCCAGAACAATCTGGGGGGAAAGCAATCTATTTATGTGTTGGGTGAAGGAATGTCTGCTTTAAAAATGTCACCAATGCGCTTTTCCAGAGAGAGGGCAAATGAATCTGACAACCGGCACCAGGAGAAGATGAGAGATAATCAGATTGTGATTTTGTTTTGCTTAGAGAATTTCCCCCGAACAAAAGAAGAAACTTCATAGACCAGTCTGATTGACGTCAGGTCCTACATACCAACTAAATTGTAGCAAGGTGTATTCGCATAAAAGCTTACATATAGATGTATATACTTAAGGAAGAAGGAACTAATCAGCCATTTAACAATAATATGCCCAATTGTTGCTCATGTGGAAACAGAACATCTTCTGCAACCGTGTGATTCTCAGATGACAGGAAATGAATCCACTCAAACTGTCAATGCCACAATTCTTCAGATGCTCCTGTAGAGAGCGAGTTTTCCAATGGAGACGAGTAGAATCATAGAATCCCTACAGTGCAAAAGGAGGCCATTTGGCCCATCGAGCCTGCACCGACAATAATCCCACCCAGGCCCTATCCCCGTAACCCTATGTATTTACACTGCTAATCCCCCTGACACTAAGGGGCAATTTAGCATGGCCAGTCAACCTAACCCCCACATTTTTGGATTCGAAGCATTCAGTGACGTTCCCACTATCAAGATGACAATCTGATCCCCCCCCCCCCCTCAACTATTGCAATCCCAATGAGACGAATCCCAGGGGGATCTGCCCACAAATTTGTGTTAAGTGAAGCTTCACGGCAGCTGGGAGATCTCATTCCACCTAAATGTGTCTTTGTGGGCCAGGCCTTTCGAGCAGAGGCAAAGCACTGTCAAATTGCTGCTGTGCTCCTTTCTCCTTACCTCCGTCTGGAGCTGCACATTTCTAACCCTAACCCGGTTCCCTAGTCCTTCCAGTCCAGTGCAGCAGAAACCACTGCACCTTTTTCAGAGCACTAGCTGCCATCGGACAGGTAAGTTCAAAGGTCCTAGTCACTTTGAGAAGCCAGGGAGAAAGTAAAAGTGTATGTTAAGTGGGAAAGGAGCCAAGGTGGTTGGAGATTGTCGGGGTTGGGGGGGTGGGGGGAAGGGATGTGGATGGTTGGGGGGTTGGTGGATGGAGGTTCAGGGTTGAGTGGCCAGGAAGGGGTGGGGGGAATTGGGAGGGTAGTCAGAGGGTGGGGGAGTTGTGGGTTGAGGAGGTAGTTGGGGGTTGGTACAGTAATAAGCGTGGGTTGACGACTAGAGAAGAGAGTAGTTGGAGTTTTCAGGGGGAAGACTGGGGGAGGGGGGTGGAGGAATCGTTGGGTGGTCAGGAGGGTAACCTGAGAGTGGGAGGGGCAAGCAGGATGTCAGAAATGTATTTGGTGTTGGGTGAGTAATGGGGAGCATGGGATGGTAGGTGGAGTTGGGAGGTAGTCAAGGTGGTGAGAAGTGGTTGGGGATGTGGGGTAATATTCAGAGTGTGGTGAGAGGGTGGGAGAGGGGTTGTGTTCTGGAATAGTTAGTGGGTCCAGTGAAGGGTTGGGGGATCAGTAGTATAGTTACAGGAGTTAGAAGTTGTTTTAATCCTTCTAACCTTTCCTGGGTAACTATTCTGCAAAGCAAGTAGGAACCACCAAAGTCTGATTTAAATCAAGGTATCGGATGGTTCCCAGTGCAGGCTAATTGCCCTTCGGAAGTTTAAACTTTCTGGGATATTTCCATGCAGTCCTGGCGTGGGGACCCCCGGGGATTCCTCAGTGTATCTTGAATCATAGAATCATAAAAGCCCTACAGTACAGAAAGTACTATCTTCTAGAGTATCTCTGGATTCCGACCCCCGTAGATCAGAAATTCTGGCTCACAATTCCCAATATGCCTACAAAAGTGGCCAAATTTAAAAATAACAGATTCAAATCCTAAACAAAAATACAGTTAAGCAGTCAGCGTCTGAAGAAGTCCTTATTTAATCTCTTCACAGCTTGTAAAAGGCCAAAGCTTTGCAATGAAAAATGTCGGAAGCTCGCTCTGGAATAGCTCCACAATCTTTTGTGCTCAGGCAAGGAGGCAGGAATCGGACTCTTCAGGGTCATCAGTCTCCTCAGGCATTTTGATTGCGGAACATACTGCATCCCAGCGATTGCACCATCTGTCAATTCTGTTGCGCAGTGTACAGCATTATCCACCTCTGCGTAAACGTCCATAGTTGTCCCTGCGGAAAGTTCCATGCCAGCATGCCACAAGTGAGCAAGAAATGCTTTGTCGTCACATTGGTTGGTCTCACCCCACTCCTCATTCTCAATGCCTTGTGCTGTCATAACCTCTTTGAACCCAATCTCCGACTGACAACTTTCTCGCAGACTTTTCACAGGGAGATTTCGATCTCAAATGTTGGCAAGCCCAGCACCCCATGACTTTGCACTCTTGTCTAGTCTAAGATCACTCTGGGTCGGCATAGTCATGTGACAAGCTTAGCCAAGTTCGGCTAATTGAAAGTTACCAGTGTGGAATTTCAGCTTATCGTGGCCATCGTTCTATGAAATTTGCTATTCTGATGGCATGAATGGTTGACAAATTCAACACAATCAGAACTTTGTATCATCCGAATCTGACTTAACACGATTTCCCTGTACTTTAAAATTTGGAAGTCTTAAATTGGATGAGTCAGTATGGCAGAGAAAGAAAGTGTAGTGATCTCAACAAGGCCCATGAGGTTGGCCTCTTGGAGTATGATCTCCCTGACTGAGGTAATGATTGCCTGCTCAATCAGGGAGCCTCACCTGTGTGTATATATATATATATAGAGAGAGAGAGAGAGAGAGAGAGAGAGGGGTGTCAGGGCTACTGGGCCCGACTTTACCATTGCGTTACGCCCGTTTTCGGGTGCAAAAACTTGATCCAGTCAGGTGTGAGGTGAATAACATGATCCGTGGCCGCCTCCATGCCAGTTCCCCCTTTACCAAGGCCTGAAAATGGCCGCAATCGGCCACGCCCGAAATGGGCGCAACAGCCATCTAAATGCATTTGCATGCATTTAAATTGAATTAGTGGGCTGCACACCCAACTTTACCAGCATTTCCCCCTTTACCACCATGTTCGGCAATTCGGAATAGGCGCGAAACAGACATGCTCCATATAAATCCGATTCAGGGGCTCCATCAGTGAGGGTTAGTGAGGAGGTGAGTGCCGAGCCTCCGACAGCTCTCTGCTTGAGATCGGTGGGGTGGGGGGTGGGGTGGGGGGGGGGGGGTGGAGGGGTGGGGTGGGGGTGGGGTGGGTGGGGGGCAGGGGGGTCCACTGCCACTCTGCCTGTGATCAGTGGGGGGAAGGGGAGGAGGGGCCTGTGATCGGTCTAGGTGGCGTAGGTGTAGAGAGGATAACGGGGTCAGTAATGTTGTGGGGGCTAGGGGGAGGCATTATCCGGCCCGGGAGGGATGTGGCAGGGAAGCAGCATTCTAACATTTCTTTTTCTGCACATGCGCAGTTGGAGGTGCCGATCGGGGCTGCAGGGTTTCGGAAACATTAAGCCCCATCCACAGGCTTGTGCAGCGCGATTCAGAATCGCTGACATTTTTACAGGCAGAGTGCGTATGGGGGCACCTCAGAACGGGTCTAAAAGTCAGATCTGAAACACTCCCAGTTTCAAGTCCGCCCAGCACTTAGAATCAAAATGGTAAAATAGGGCCCACTGACTCTCCAGATTCTGACTTTGTACCTGGAGCACTCTTAGGAGTGGAATTAAATTTTTAAATGAAGGGAATCTGGTGAAGGGACATGGACCTCTGAGGAGTTATTTCAGAAAGCAACAAGGACACTTCCACAGGTACACAGCCGCAAGCTGAGAAGTACACAGGCTCCTTGGAGAAAGGACACAAAGTTTGCATGGTGGTTAGATTTAGACCAGAATTTTCCTGTCCTGCCTGCCATGGGAATAGTACTGGGCAGGGGGCGGACCATGCAAAGGCCTGTTGACCTCGGGTGGGATTTTCTGGTTTTGGGGCAAGCACGGCTGGAAAATCCTGCCTTTAGTAACAAATGAGAAATAGCTTTTAAAACTATTTTTGCATTCGTTTCCTCCATTAAACATATATTTTTTAATCCAATTCAATCAAATCAAGTCCAATTCAGAGTCTCAACAAGTTGAGACATTCCCGATCCAAGCTGACAAGACAGGGCTCTCACCTCCTGTCTTGGGCTTGATTTACATGATCCAAGCTGATTGGAGTAGGCATTGCACCTCCTCCAAGGCTTGATCTCATTTGCATCTTAGCCAAAAGGCCGAGATGCCGCTTTTAAAAATTGCTTCAAATGAAGCTAAAATATAACCTAATGACTTCAAACAAGTACAGCATGTCGATACTACACTTGATCTTAGCCAACATATATTTTGACAAGACATAGAGAAAACAGATTCAGTTAATGTTATGTATAGATAGGTACAATGCCAAGAGGAAAATCAACTGTTGCACAGTAGATTATGCCTGACAGCCGGCAAATCAATTCAAATAATCTTTTAGCAGGGTTACTAAGATTCTCCATTTGTTTATTGAAGCAATTTTTAAAAGCAGCATCTCGGCCTTTTGGCTAAGATGCAAATGAGATCAAGCCTTGGAGGAGGAGCTATGCCTACTCCAATCAGCTTGGATCATGTAGATCAAGCCCAAGACAGGAGGTGAGAGCCCTGTCTTGTCAGCTTGGATCGGGAATGAATCAACTTGTTGAGACTCTGAATTGGACTTGATTTGATTGAATGGGAAAAAAAAATTGTTTATTAAAGAGTGAATAATCTTAATCTAAGCAAAAGTTCAGACAGTATAAACAGATTGTTCTCTTACATACAAATAACTCAACATGAAATAATCATTGTTCTGCATATTTGAGTGCCTTAAACAGATACCCAGTTCAAATTACCATATTTCACATGAAGGTGAATATTGAACTGTAGATTTTTCTTCAAAAGGGAAGCTCTGCTTTCAGCGATAAACAGTTACTTATGACAAATGTTTGTCCCCACTAAGTGCTTCCACTAACAACAAAAAGCAAAAACAGTCATGAAACGAGTTCTGTTTATCTGTTTTATATCATTAAAACCACATCAGATAGAAGGAGCTCCAAAACTATTGATTCAACACACAAACTTTATTCAGATTATTTAATGCCTCCACATTAAACGTATAGTCAGCTATTTTGTGAAGTGCTACTTTAAGCAAGGATCCAGGTTACTTTCAGACAACAAAGGGCAAAGCACATCTGCAAAAGCAACATATAAATTTGAATCGCAAAAAAAGTAATTATAACCAGCATTTGTAAAGAGCTTTGCATTAAATGAAAAGCCCATTGAGAACATGCTTGATAGTAATTTACGCACTTCAAAAGATTTCAGGAGAAAATTCGCATGAAATATAATATTTTAAGCACAATTTTAAGTGTCGAAACTACTTTTGTGCTCGGGTAGCAGTTGTAAGTGGTAGAAGAGGTAGATTTTCCTCAATGGGATTGTACGGATTTTATCCTGAATTTGGAAAGAATGGCCAATTAGATCGTTAAACGGAGTGTAGTGGATATGGTGAAAATATGAGATGGGATTTTTCCACCCCACTGCGCTAATTGAGTAGGGTAGCGAGGTGGGAAATATGAGCGAGAAGTGAAAGATTGAGCTCACGCCCGATTTCTCGCCTCTGCCAATATTGCCAGCCCTGTTCTGCTGGCATGAGGCTGATTAAATATATAAAAGCTCATTTTAATATAAGGTAAGTGAGCCCGGCATGTAATTGTCTGGGCTCACTTACCTTTCCGACCTCACCAGTGGAGGTCCTCGCCAGCGAGGATCACAGATGGTTCCCACCAATAGGTGCCAGATGTGATGGCCTTGCCAGTGGGATTGGAGGCCATTGAAACCCATTCCACCACCCCACCCCACCCCGGGATGGTCGGGTGCAAGGCCGGGCAGATTGGCACCTGGGTGCTGCCCACTGGGTGGGGCCTGAGGGGCAGGGCCTGATGGGGTGGGGTCTGATGGGGGTGGAGCCAGACAGGGGAGGGGGTGGGGGGGTGGGGGGGGGGGGAATTTCTGTGGGAGGGAAGGGGGGAGCTCTGCATTGGGGGAGTGGGGACTGGTTGGTGGGGCTGGTGATTGGGGATTGGAACCAGCGATCGGGGGCTGGCAACCTTGGGTGGCGCCAGCGATCAGGAGGCTGGCGATCTGGTGGGGTGTTGCCCTTGGGGATAGGGAGGTGATTAATGGGTTGAGGGACGATGACTGGGGAATGAGTTGGGGGGGGGGGGCGCACAGTTTTGGATGCGCCCACACCCATCATCACAATCTACTCCTAATGCATTGTCAAGTTAAAATTTCCCCCTAAAAGTGGAAGTACAATTAGGTAAATAACACATCCCAACTACAAATATCCAATTATAAATGCAGGGCTACAGAGTGAGTTCCCATGACTGCTCAATTAATTGCTATCTAAAGATCCACATGGTGTCACAGTGGTTAACACGACTGCCTCACTGCACCAGGGACCCGGGTTTGAATCCTGCCTGTGTGGAGTTTGCACATTCTCCCTGTGACTGCGTGAGCTTCCTCTGTTCTCCTCCTACAATCCAAAGATGTGCAAGTTAAGTGGATTGGCCATGCTAAATTGCCCCTTCGTATCCAAAAATGTGCAGATTAGGTGAATTAACCACGGTAAATGCACAAGGTAATTGGGATAGGGTGGGGGTTATTGGGGGGAGCGGGGGGAAGGAGTGGTGTAGGAGCTGGGTAAGATGCTCTTTCAGAAAGTCAGTGCAGACTCGATGGGCTAAATGGTCTGTTTCTACACTGCAGGGATTCTATGGATCCTGAGATGGGTATAATTGAACTGCTGGTCTGACTGAGTAGCATTCAAGCAATTTGTGACCACAGGAATTGTTGTGAGAAATAAGCAACTGCTGCCTAATAGGAAATTAATGCATGTAGAGTGTGTGGACATGTTTCCACCTTTTAATTAAAAATTCCAGGCTTTCAACTACACAATTAATTAGGAGCTGTAATAGGACCAAACTGCAAATAACCTTTTGCATATAATTCATTTTCCTTTTGTTCTACCTTTTATCTATTGAAAGAGAAACGTAATAAAATGGAGAAGGACTAGAGGAGCCTAAATAATCAAGCATACACGCGATTGGAATCTCGAATTTAGGATCCCGGAGGAGTTTATGTTGTCTTGGTATTTGGCAAGCTTTATTTAACACTGATCCTACAATGATGACTCTCAGATTATCCCTGATCATTATTGGCATGTGGAAGCAACGATTGGCCAAGAAGTCTGTGCATCTAGCTCTATAAAAGCTGCTGTGCAGCCAGCCATTTGCTATAATAGAGCGTTAAACAGCAAAGATCAATAAAGTAGACTCCAGTACTCTTATGAGAGTAAGCCTTTGACACTTTAATGAGAGAATCTCCAACAAGTTATAGGCAACTAGCACTTTTAGTGAACAGAAAATGGCAACGTAATTCTTGTTATGAACAACACGATGAAATTCAGGGGGATAAATTTAACTCAGGTTAGTCTCCTGTATAAAATAGATAGTGTGATCTGAAAGCACGTCCACAGACCCTGAACCAAACAAAACTGGGCCTTTTCCACATGAAATCTTTGTGGATGTAGCCTTAGGAATGTTGGCTCGCTCTCATGATGCGTTGGCAATGGATAATGGGAAGTGGAATGGAGATGGAGGGCAGAGGTGGTGACAAAGCCATTAGCAGCCTGCAGTATTGTGGAGCCAGAGTAATAATGCATTCCTACTCCAACCGGTCTATAGAAATAAGGCTGAAAAAACCTTTCCATACGATATTGTGGGCACTATAAGGATTGTTTCTTTGATCACTGAGGAATAGCAACAACTGGGTAGGGAATGCACAGCTCAAACTCTACACATTTAATGTATCAGGAGCTTACAAAAAACATTAAGGGCGGGATCTTACCTGCCATTCACACCCTGCTGCCAATGCAAGCGAGAATGGAGAATTTGGCGTTCAGCCAAATCTCTGGAGACCATGCAGACGTGACGACAACAGATGAATGAACACCACTCAACAATCACCAGGCAGGAGTGTTCTCTTCCTGTCGGGGAACACTTCAGCAGTCACAGGCATTCAGCCTCTGATCTTCGGGTAAGCATTCTCCAAGGCGGCCTTCACGTCACACAATGCAGAATTGCTGAGCAGAAACTGATAGCCAAGCTCCGCACACATGTGGACGGCCTCATCCAGGATCTTGGGTTCATGTCACACTATCTGTAACCCCCATGACTTGCCTGGGCTTGCAAAATCTCACTAACTGTCCTGGCTGGAGACAATACACATCTCTCTAACCTGTGCTTAACCCTCTCTCCACTCACATAGTCTGTACTTTTAAGACTTGATTACCTGTAAAGACTCGCATTCCAACCATTATCTTGTAAATTGAGTTTGTGCCTATATATGCCCTGTTTGTGAACACAACTCCCACTCACCTGATGAAGAGGCAGTGCTCCAAAAGCTTGTGGCTTGTACTACCAAATAAACTTGTTGGACTTTAACCTGGTGTTGTGAGACTTCTTACTGCAGCAGTACCAGAAAATCCCATCAGTGTGAATAGAATCATAGAGGTTTACAGCATGGAAACAGACCCTTCAGCCCAACTTGTCCATGCTGCCCTATCTTTTTAACCACTAAACTGGCCAATGAATGGCTGGAAGATTCCGCCCTAAGACACCAATCTGCAAAAGTTAAACATTTACTTATAAGTAAAACATTGTGGATGTTGGAGATCTGAAATAAAAGCAGAGTGCTGGAAAAACTCAACAAGTCTGGCAGCATCTGTGGAGAGTTAACATTTTGAGACTAGTATGACTCCATGGAGAGAGGTAGAAATGTGATGGGTTTTATGCTCCTGAAAAAGAAAAACGGGTTTGATGAAACGAAAGGGAAGGTCAGGTTAGATTAGATGGCAGAGGAAATTAAATATCAAAGATGTCATGGAATGAAAGTGGAGTGCCCCAGGGATCTGTTCTGGGACCCTTGCTGTTTGTCATTTTCATAAATGACCTGGATGAGGAAGTGGAGGGATGGGTTGGTAAGTTTGCCGATGACACGAAGGTTGGTGGTGTTGTGGATAGTTTGGAGGGATGTCAGAAGCTGCAGCGTGACATAGATAGGATGCAAGACTGGGCGGAGAAGTGGCAGATGGACTTCAACCCGGATAAATGTGTAGTGGTCCATTTTGGCAGGTCAAATGGGATGAAGAAGTACAATATCAAGGGTAAGACTCTTGGCAGTGTAGAGGATCTGAAGGACCTTGGGGTCCGGGTCCATAGGACTCTTAAATCGGCCTCGCAGGTAGAGGAGGTGGTTAAGAAGGCGTATGGTGTGCTGGCCTTCATCAATCGAGGGATTGAGTTTCGGAGTCGGGAGATAATGATGCAGCTTTATAAGACCCTCGTCAGACCCCACTTAGAGTATTGTTCTCAGTTCTGGTCGCCTCATTACAGGAGGGATGTGGAAATGATTGAAAGGGTGCAGAGGAGATTTACAAGGATGTTGCCTGGATTCAGTGGCATGCCTTATGAGGATAGTTGAGGGAGCTCGGTCTTTTCTCCTTGGAGAGACGAAGGATGAGAGGTGACCTGATAGAGGTGTACAAGATGCTGAGAGGTATAGATCGGGTGGATTCTCGGAGGCTTTTTCCCAGGGCTGAAATGGCTGCAACGAGAGGACACAGGTTTAAGGTGCTGGGGAGTAGGTACAGAGGAGATGTCAGGGGTAAGTTTTTCACTTAGAGGATGGTGGGTGAGTGGAATCGGCTGCCGTCAGTGGTGGTGGAGGCAAACTCGATAGGGTCTTTTAAGAGACTTCTGGATGAGTACATGGAACTTAATAGGATTGAGGGTTATAGGTAAGCCTATATATAAGCCTAGGTAGGTAGGGACATGACCGGCGCAACTTGTGGGCCGAAGGGCCTGTTTGTGCTGTATTTGTTCTATGTTCTATGAAAGGCAAAGGGCATGCTAATGGTAGTAATAAAGAAATAAAGTATTGGTCCTGGGTAATTGTTAATAGCAGAATAAAGGTCAGCTGTGTGAGAACAAGGTACAGACTGACACTTAGGGAGAATGTATTCAAAACGGACGACAGAGTTCATGGTCTGAATTTGCTGAACTAATTGTTAAGTCCAGAAGGTTGTAAAGTTCCTAATCGGAAGATGAGGTGCTGTTCCTTCAGCTTGCATTGGGCTTCACTGGAACGTTGTAGCAGACTGAGGATGCAAATTTGAGCATGAGAGCAAAATGGCGAATTGAAATGGCAAACGACTGGAAGGTCGGGGTCATGTCTATGGACCGAGTGAAGATATTCAGCAAAGCTGTCACCCAGCCTGCGTTTGGACTCCCTGATATAGAGAAGAAAATTGAAAGAAGTACAATTAAATTTCTGCTTCATCTGGAAGAAACTTTCAGAAACTTGGACTGTGAGAAGGGAGGAAGTAAAGGGGCAGGTGTGAAGGGGTAATCACCTCCTGCGATTGCATGGGAAGCTGCAATGGGAAGGGGAAGTCGGGGGTGCGGGAGGGTACGGCGATAGAGAAATGTGCCACCGAGGGAACTGTCTCTTCTGAAAGCTGACAAATAAGAGGAGAGATGATGTGGTTGCTGATGGCACCATACTGGAGGTGGCAGAAATAGAAGAGATGGTCCTTTGAATCCAGGGGTAGGTGGGGTGAAAAGTGAAGACAAGGGAAACCCCATCAGGGTTCTAGAGGGGAAGAGCTGAGAGCAGACAAGCTGCAAATAGGATGGACACAGTTGAGGGTCATGTCAACAGCAATGGGGTGGAATGCTTGGTTGAGGTAAAAGGAAGACCTGTCAGAGGAATTGTTGTGGAAGGTAGCATCATCAGAACAGATGCAACATCGACGGAGAAGAGTGAAATCAAGTTGTTACAAGAAGCAAGGTGTGAGGAAGTGTTGCTAAAGTGGCTGTAGTAGTCAGTGAGTTTGTAATGAATATTAGTAGGCGGTCTATCCACAGAAATGGGGACAGAAGTCGAGGAAGGGAAGGGGAGTGTTGGAGATGAACCATGTAAAGGTGAGAGAAGGATACGAATTGGAAGTATAATTTATGAATATTTCCAGTTCTGAGCAAGAGCATGAAGAGCACAGCCTGGTTGAAACAACTGGTTTGCATATCTAAAATTAGTTGGCTTCCAATTTAGCAGTTGCTGCACTAGAGGAGAAGTGATTGGACGGGGAAGGTTGCAATCAAAAATTTGTCTTCTGAACATCGGACAGTGATGTTCAATTTCTTCTCCACAGATTCTTTGGTAACACAGCACTCTAACTAAAGATAATAAGATGCGATAATATTAAAGGAGAAGAATATTGATATTCTTTCTAAGTATCGTGTTAGCTTTGTATGATCAGCAGCCTCTTCTGTCGATGGAATGCATAGCAGAAAGATAAATCAAAATTGACATATAATTCTTGATGGCTGGTCAGAGGACAGACTGTCTGATGATGATAGGTGTGTTATACCCTGCACAATGTATTGAATTATGCAAGAGAATTGAATGTATTCAAGAGGCGGCTCAATATAGCACTTGGGGCAAATGGGATCAAAGGCTATGGGGAGAAAGCAAGATTAGGCTATTGAGTTGTACGATCAGCTATGATCGTAATGAATGGTGGAGCAGGCTCGAAGGGCCAAATGGCCTCGTCTTGCTCCTATCTTCTATGTTTCTATGATTCTCCTTTATTCAGTAGTTTTGACTTTTACATCTCAATTTTGTCAGAGCATATTTATTATCTACTTATCCAGACTTTCTTTTGTTTCTGATTTAATTTTTTATTTAATTTTATATAGGATTTGCTTTTCTTCATAAAATGCATTTGTTGCTTGTTTTTAAATTGGTGTTTTATTTTGTATCTTGGTACACATCTGGCTCCCCATCCTTTCTGCATCTCTTTCCTCCTTCGATTATCCTTATTCAGTTTATCTCAGTTATTCAGTGACTCTCTACTTCTTTTTCATGTATTTCCCTTCAAATTCTGGATTGCAGGAACAGTCCTGACAAAAACACTTCGTTCCAAGCATCACCACGCAGCCCAATTGTGCAACAGGACACTTTTAGTACAGTTTCTTCAAACTTGGCACTGCCATTTGGAAAGGTTAACCCATAAACCAACCTTACCATATTACCTAACTGCATTATGTGTGCCCTTTTATTCTTGGATGATCTGGGTTGAAAGGAGGACAGCTTTTCAATGTGCTGCACGAATTTTCAAAATTTCCACTCTGTGGGTGGTATTTAAAGCACCCCCCCCCCCCCGCCGCGCCCCCCCCCCCCCCCCCCCCCCCCACTCACCCCCGCAACATGACAACATTGGAAGTGTGTTGTCATCTAATCAGGCAGGACGGTGGTGAACAGGGACTGTCACCTTCCTGTGGATGACCTTCCAACCACACTGCCAATTGAGGCCCTCGTGAGCAATTAATACCCACTTAAAGGCCTCATCCCAACATTGCTGATATTAAACCAGTGGTATGTGGGCCATTGGCACAAGGAGCACATGACAACCTGTGTGGGTTGGTTGTGGGAGTGTGGGCATCCTATGTTCAAAAGTACTCAGTGTGTAATCAAGGGACCCAGCACTGGGAAGGATTTGACCCTGTGAGAGCTCGCCCTTGCTGCTCAGACATTGACATTCCCCTCTCCTGTGATCCTTATCCCATGAAGCCCCTCCTGCCATCACACCTCTGGCCTGGGCCCTGTTTGTTGTATTTCCCATCACAACCACCATCTCCCTGATGGCGCTGCTGAGCTAAAGAGCTGCTGGCCTCTAATTGACCTGTAGGTCTTGATCTGGGGTCCTGACCCAATGGCAGGCTCGCTAATTCCACGATTGGCTCACAGCTAGACCGTCATTCCTTGAAGGAGGGCAACATGGTTCTCTCGCCAGCTCTTCAGCAAGTGCCTGAGACCTCTGTTACCTCCATGAAATACCTCGCTTTTTCTCCATTTGAAAAAAAATTGGAGGAAGTAGATCTAAACTGCAAATCTTTGAGTTGGTCAGAACAACACATTCTTAACATCATGGGGCCTGAGAATATAAAGGCATCGTGAAACCTCAGGCCTATACGTTTAAAACTAGTGCCCCATTTTAAGTTATTGACTTACTTTGTACTCTGGGGGGGAAGTATCTGGATCATGGAGCATTGTTTGGTGATTGTTTAACATTTATATTATTTTCATTAAAATAAAACATATTAATGGGTACCTAAATTGAAGAGGACATTCTCAAAATATGGGTTTTGACTATGATTTGATTTTTGTTATCTTGCAGTCCACTCTGAATTCTCTATCATGATTTATACATTAATGTGAATGAACAAGTACATCTGTTCTCATTAGGGTTCTTGCCATTGATAAAGCACACTTGAACAAACATAATTGCTGGACAAAATAATGAATATTTTATGCTTAACAAAGCATTCATAAATCTCATCGCAAAATTTTAAAAAGATATCAAAGAGTCTGCGATTAAAGAAAAACCTAATGGTTAAAACTGTAAAGTCTGCATCAGTTTCCTTGTATTTTGCAGACATGCAGTTATTTAATGTATCAGAGGTGTTATTAAATCTGCAGAGTTCCCTCCCTCCCTGATCACCACCCCTGCAGTGTTTCCCCCTTCCCCGATCACCTCCGCTTGCAGAGTTCCCCTTTCCTCCCCAATCACTCCTGTCTGCACAGCTCCCTCCATCCCCGATCACCACCCCAGCGGAGCTCCCCTTCCTGGCCCCACCCCCTTGGCACTGCCCTGATGCAGTTAAGGTGCCAGGTGGGCATTGCCAGGCTGGCACCGCCCCAGACCACCCGAGGGCTCCAATGGCCTCCGGTATCCCCTGCGAGGTCATCACATCTGGTCTCTGCTGGTGGAGACCAGCTTTGATCCTTGTCAGTGCGAAGCTGGCCAGAATCAAAGTGAGCCCAGGCGACAGCATCCGGGACTCACGAGTGAAATGTTAATCGTGTCATTAATAATGAAATTGACATCGATTTCGTTGGCAAACGTGGGCCAATACGATTGGAGGAAATCAGAAACATGCCTGGTTTTTCGCCTCTCTGTCGATTGTGCCACCTTGCCTCGCCAAAAGTCAAATGGGCCATCATCACAGCGAGAAAACCAGAGCAATCCATGCCACTCTGTCCGATCGTAAACCATTTGACACTGGGCACGGAGCATGTTTTTAGGCCCGCACACCATTTTCCTGGATTAGCGCAATCTGCTCTAGGCACAGCAACGCCAGAAAATCACCCCTTCTATGTACAAGAATGTCCTAGTATGGCTAGGGACTGGCTTAACATATAGTTCATATTATCATCAAAGAGGTTGACTATCAAAATGCAGACATATGTTGGCCCATGCACTGGTAGAAGTTATACTGGAACCTTTCTTAACTCCATGCATATCTGTCTAATATCATCGTTAACGTTTGTTTTAATAGATTTGTGACTTAACATATTTTGGAACAGAGGTATTGGCTAACTTTGTTTTGAGTCATTCCATTGTTTAATTACTAAATAATTAAGAGCTGCTGAAAGTCAGTAGTTTAAATTCCAGGTTATTGCTTGCGTGTTTTCTTTGCAGCAGTGTTGCGAAATTGGCTAGAGTAATTGTAGATTGGGAGGTAGGAAATTAGAATTTGGTGTTTGTAAACAAGGTAAAATTGTAAAATGCTAGGGGGGAAAGCATTACATGGTCCCTTTAAAAGGTGGTGCTTTTTCTGTGCTTAGGCTTGGCTTGGCTTAGGCTAGGCAAAGGCTTGGAGGGCCGAAGGGCCTGTTTCCTGTGCTGTACTGTTCTTTGTTCTTTGTTCTTAGTGATTTTTAAAAATGCAAGTACATAGAGAGCCCAAACTGAAACATTAGTATCAAAAGGCCAAGCAGCAGTTACCAAGGCTTTAGAATTTAGCCAATCAATTTGAATCAGGCACTTAGATACCAAAAACCTATTAAATTTAATTCTGATTGTTTTGCCAACCTAGAACCAATCCTATTGTGAGAAATATCGATATGTCATCATGGGTATAAAAGAAGGTGCAGTGGAACAGAGAGAGCAATTGCCACCTGCCAGAGATAAGAGCTCTCAGCTCTCAACTCTCTCTCTCCATCTCCCTCTCTCTCTCTTAGAGAAAGCACCATCTAAATAGCAAAGCTACCAAAGAAGAAAGAAGTTCCAGTCAAAAGAATCAACAAAGAAGGCCCAGAATATTACAGAAGACACAAAACCTGGTGGTAAATTAAACAGTGACTAAAATTCTATTTTTTGTTAATGAGTGGGAACTGTATTTACTTGAACAGCATACCATTAGAATCTTGTTTTATTTGGGAATAGTTAGGAGATTTATTTGGTTTACTAATAGTTTAGTTAATTTGTTCACTGTTAGTTAGATAAATAAATTGTTACGTGTTGGTTTTAGAGTAAGTGTCAAGGATTTATTTTGTATTTAAACACTAGAAGTTGCTGAAGAGCAGATCACACCACTTCACTCACCCATTTTACAGATTATAAGGCGAGGTACTCCTCTTTGGAAGTTTTGGTGTTAGTTCTCAGAGGGGGGGGGCTCAACCTCCGTTTTATAACAGTAGTAAAGTATAGGAAATCGGCGCTTCGAGCCTGCTCCGCCATTCAATTTGATCATCAAATTCAATATCCTGTTCCTGCCTTCCTCCCCAGATCCCTTTTGCTCCCAGACCTATATCTAATTTCTTCTTGAAATCACCCCATGTTTTGGCCTCAATTACTTTTTGTGGTAGTGAATTCCACACATTCATCACTCTCTGGGTGAAGAAATTTCTCCTCACCTCAGTCCTAAAAGGTTTACCCCTTATCCCTAAAATATGACCTGTATAATTTATCTTCAAAGCAGCTCTTTGATGTTGATCTTTCTGTTTGGTGATTTGTTTTCTTTTTGCAGTGTGTGTTTCCTAAAATGGCTGGAGGCAGATAAATCTGACAAATCTCAGGAGCTTGCTGAGGACCGCAAAAGGCCAATGTTCAAGCTGATGTTGCTGTCACAGTTCCGGGTCAAGGATTAGTAGCTCACACCACCCTTTCCCTGTGACCATAACGACAGCGCAGACAGTGTCAAATCTAACAAAATTTAAACATTAAATTCGTCAATTGATTTAAATATAATTCATGCTAGATCAGCAATTATAATGACCATTGATTGAAACCCACATTGGATTCATCCTCCAGGTTAAATATTGCATTACAGGTTTTGGTTGCTGATGCATAAGCCATTATAAAAAGCACCATTCTATGATATTGGGAGGTGTTGACGCTTTTTAATGGGAGCTGGATTTCCTCCACTCTGTCAGAGTTACTCATCTTTTCTGTTTCATTGTACTCTAACCTCCTTCTGCTTCTAAGAAAAGGAGTTGACATATCACACAGAATACAAACTCAAAGGTAATTCTACAATACTGGCATTGACCACTGGTAATAGTGCTCAAAATAGACTTTCACATTAGTAAATGTTGTAAAGTTGCTGGGCTGTGTAGGAATGATAACAAAAGGACGGCAACTTAAACGGTTTACTGTAAGATTGTCAGAAGCTCTTACATGCCAAGGCTATAGCTGCACTGGTGAGAAATCCCATGCTGCCAACATGTCACTTTCTTTGTACAGGTCATGGCAACATATACATGAATACACATTCTATGTCTTCCCCATTCTAATTGGGACAATCCATACTCACTTTCAAATAACAATGTTGAATGCAGTAACAGAATATTGAATGTTCAAATTGCACAGCACATAAGCTTGAGTCACAAAACCTGGTGCAAAGCCCAAATGTGTCCCTTCCATCCCTCCTATTAAAAAAATGGCACATATCTATATACCTAAGTCAGTCCATAGGCCTGGAACTTGGGCATTGGTCTACTCAGCCCCCCTGCCAAGTATATAATGACACCAGTTGGCTGTTCTTGGGATGCACCCGGGCTACTACTCACATGGCAGATGATATCAGGCCTGCCTGGGATGTGCACAGTGACTGCACGGCTTGCTGCATTGATAGCAGGGGGGAACTCCTTTCCCACTGATACAGGGACGCAGTTTGTGAACTCAGTGTATGAACCTCAGTGGCAGTTGGCAGAGCTGGTTCGGGTAGCTGTAACAAATGATGCCTGCTCCTGACATACAGGACACTGTCTGCGGCGACCACATAGCTGTTTGGTTATGGACCACTGCCAGCTTATGATAACCGCGTGTGGTTTGCATTCTGACTGTCTGACCTGGCTCCAGAATGCAGAGTCTGCAGGCAGAGTATTTCTTCCCTCTTTATCGCTGTTTTATGAGGGCTTCCCTCATGTTTGTTTCCACTGTGGGTTGCAACAGGGTCTTGGTGACAGGGATCATGGTTCTGGTGTGTCTGGAGAGCATTTTCCGTGCTGGAGAGGGCAGACACTCTGTTGGCAGAATACACGGATAGGTAGTGCAGCGTAAAAGTCTGTGTTGTCATGGAGACATTTTTCGAGGAGGTGCTCTGCTGAACGTATTGCACGCACCACTGAACAACTCGATTGTGAGTATAGGGGGCTGTTTGTAATATGTCCAACGTACCATGTTTGGACAAATTCCTTGAACTCCCTGGAAACAAACTGTCAGGGTTTGTCCGTCATTAGCCTTTGTGGAATGCCATGTGCAGCAAAGTGTCTCTTCTAGTTACTGTGATGGTCTTCATGATGGGTAAATCATTGACATCATACCACCCTGAGAATGAGTCAACAAGGACCAGATGATGTCTCCCGTTCCACTCTAATATATCTGCAACGGTGCAACCATGGAAGGTCCAGGACATCATGGAGGTGCAGTGGTTCTTTGGTTTGTTGGAGCTTGAGCACATTGTATGGCACACATCTGGGCACTGCTCTCTCTATGCCACCATACATTCAGGGCCAGGACATGGATTTGTTTGCTCCATGCTTTGTTGCTTCCATTCCAGGTGTGCTTGGTGGAGTTGCTGGGTGTAGCACTTTTGCAGAGAGTTGGGGATGGTGAATCTTTGGCCACATTGTATCAGTCCATCTTGCACAGTTAACTCCTCTCATAACATTAAATTGGAACTCCTGGGGAAGCTCCATTGATGTCACAGGCCATCCTTTCAGCTGCTTACATGTGTGATCCGCTTGTCCGGCAGCTTTGACTTCCTCAATTCGGCAGGATGACAGCACCTGAATTGTCATAATATCAATGTCCTCCTCACAATCTGCAAGCTCAGTGGTGGATAAGTAAGCCCTGGAGAGGGCATTGGCGAGGTATAGCTCCTTACCATGCTTGTAGATCACACAGAGGTTGTAGCATTGGAGCTTGAGCATCATCTGCTGGAGGCTCATTCACTTTGTTTATGTTTTTTTCACATAGATTCCCTAAAATGCAGAAGGAGACCATTCAGCCCATCAAGCCTGCACCAACAACAATCCCACCCAGGCCCGATCCTCATAACCCCATGTATTTAGCCTGCTAATTCCCTGAAAACAGAAAATACAGACAAAACTCAACTAGTCTGGCAGCATCTGTGGAGAGAGAAACAGAGTTAATGGGTGGAATTTTCCTGACATGCCCGCCACAGGAATTGTAGTGGGGGGGGGGGGGGGGGGGGGGGAGCGGACCATGCAAAGGTCCATGACCTCAGGCAGGATTTTTCAGTCTTGGGGCATGTGCGGCCAGAAAATCCCGTCCAGCATTTGGAGTCTAATATGACTCTTAAAAGTCAAATCATTCATATCAACTTTTTTGATGTTGAAGAGTTTGTATCTTGATTGTCAAGATTTTTGACATCACATTTTCTTAGAGTACCTTCACACACAGGGCGAGATTTTCCGACTGCACTCACCCCAAGACCGGAAAATCCCGCCCAAGGTCAACGGATCTTTGCATGGTCCGGTCTGCCCTCTTCCCACTCCCGCCCATTATGATTCCTGTGGCAGACAGGACAAGAAAATTCCATTGATTATCGTTCCCCCTTGGGGAAATAGCAGTGAGCTAATAGAAGGATTCGCAGGCTGGTTATCACGTCATGCACACATTTACTCCTTTCATTCCTGGTATCATTTCTTTTTAAATATTTGTGGACTTAGATGATGATACTGAGGTGGAAGTAAATAGCTAGTGTTCTGCAATGAATAATGTTATTGAATTATTAGTCAAGGGTATATAAGTATGCCACATAATGAGATTTTAATGCAAAAGCCAACAGGCCCTAACTTCCCCAGAGTTGCAATCTCCATCAGATTGCCACTCTGAATAAACTTACCTTTGCTGAGATTCTGAAGGCCCTGTCTCACCCAACCTTCCTCACTCAGGCTGGGTGAGGCAGAAGTGTGACCCTGGCAGCGTCGGTGTGGAGTGACTGGGGTGCAGAGAGGTAAGCCACTTCCACCTTTTTACAGCCGCTACTGCTGTGAAGGGGATGTTTAAAGGGGACAGGAGGCTGGTAAGTTCCACTGGTAAGTGGTTTAGGCAATCAGGGGGAGACTGGCAGATGGGAATTGGGGGGAGGTGGGGAGGGGTGGGTGGGAGACTATGTGGGGTGGGGCAGAGACCGGAAAGTGGTTGGCGAAGCAGACTGGAAGGGTTTGTCCCAGACCAGAGGACAGAGGTGTCCTGGACAGGATTGGTGGCCAGATCAGGGGGGGCTGAGTGGAGGGGGGTGTCTGGAGCGAAGAGGAGGTGTGTCCGGAGAGGAGGGGGGTGTCTGGGTTGGAGAGGGGTGTGTCCAGTGTGGAGGGGAGTGTCCGGAGTGGAGGGGGGGTATCTGAAGCAGAGAGGGGGTGTGTCCAGAGTGGAGAAAGGGGGGGGGGGTGGGGGGGGGTCAGGTCTGGTTGCACCCTGAGAGTTTGGTTGGTTCTGGAGGGGTGGGACTTTGGGTCAGGGGTGAGGGTGGGGGTGGAGCTGCTGTGGTGGGTCCCCTAAGGTAAAACTGACAGCTATCCAAAGTTAATGATTTAAATCACTTCTGTCAGATTGTTCCCAGCACAGTGCAATTGTCCAAGGGAGGCTAGCACTTCTGGACAATTGCTGGGTAGACTGTTGTGTGAGAACCTCCAGGAGGGATTTCTCAGTGCATCATTCAGGCACTCTATAAATGCGACACTGTGGAAACAAGACGTTATGGGCCTTTATCTTGGCGCTGTAGGTTTCAAATCAACAGCAATATAACATTCCAAGCAACTTGCTTTAGTCACTTGTAATTTACTACTGATTGGTTCATCTAAAGTTGGTTCAAGTGAAATGAAAAAGGTAGTCAGCGACTTCAAGAAGCGTAGTGGAGGACATGCCTCTGTCTGCATCAACTGTGATGAAGCAGAAATGGTCGAGAGCTTCAGGTTTCTCGATGTCCAGATCACCAACAATCTGTCCTGGTCCCTCCATCGACGCTACAGTTAAGAAAGTCCACCAGCGCCCCTACTTTCTCAGGAGGCTAAGGAAATTCAGCATGTACACGACAACTCTCTCCAATTTTTACAGATGCACCACAGAAAGCATCCTTTCTGGATGTATCACAGCTTGGTATGACTCCTGCTCTGACCCAGACCGCAAGAAACTAAAGAGTTTTGAATGTATCCCAGTCCATCACAAAAACCAGCCTCCCATCCATTGACTCCATTTACACTTCCCGCTGCCTCAGAAAAGCAGTCAGCATAATCAAGGACCCCCACGCACTTCAGATATACTCTCTTCCACCTTCTTCCGTTGGGAAAAGGATACAAATGTTTGAGAGCACATACCAACTGACTCAAGAACAGCTTCTTCCTGGCTGCCATCAGACTTTTGAATGGACCTACCATATATTAAGCTGATTTCTGTCTTCACCCTATCTGTAACTGCAACACTATATTCTACACCCTCTTCTTTCCTTCTCCTCTGCTCTCTGAATGGTACGCTTTGTCTATAACAGCTTTCAAGAAACAATACTTTTCACTGTATCCCAATGCATGTGACAATAATAAATCAAATCATGTTGAATTGTGATTGAGGTGATTTAGAACTGTTAATATAATGTGTTCAAGACACAACACACGACAGCTATATTAATTTTAGATTTAATGAATAATGCGAATATTATTGACTTAGGAACTTTTCATTGTGCTTTCAGCAATTATTAATTTCAGAACAAAAGCCCTTTTCTCAATTACATAATCTTAATGTTTGTTTTCCACGAGAACAGATTTCAAGACTTGGTTCCCTTGTGGTCCATAACACTGGTCATGAATGTAAGTCATCTCTGTTTCTCTAATGATCAGAAGTCTACTTGTACTCTCCAATATTTAGTCGTACAATAAATTTTATTTATCAGTGTCACAAGTAGGCTTACATTAACACTGCAATGAAGTTACTGTGAAAATCCCCTAGTCGCCACACTCCGGCGCCTGTTCGGGTACACCCTGAGGGAGAATTTAACATGGCCAATGCACCTAACCAGCACATCTTTCAGACTGCGGGAGGGAACCGGAGCACCCAGAGGAAACCCACGCAGAGACGGGGAGAACGTGGGGACTCCGCACAGACCGTGCCCTAAGTCGGGAATTGAATCTGGATCCCTGGCACAGTGAGGCAAAATTGCTAACCACTGTACCACCATGCATGATCATGGGCGCAAAACAATGGTTCCATCCTACACTGTGATCCCACGCATGCCTCCATGGCCTTTTCTATCTTAAAGCGGGACTAATTAACATGTTAATCAAATGTGTCAGAAAGTAATTTAAAGTATTGGATAAACGATTCAACTGTCAACACAACTGCTTGGAGAGCACAAGCCTGAGTGTGAGAATAGAATTCCAACATTTGTGGGTTAGTGAAAGCTAAATGAGATTGTAGGATAAGAAGCCATTTATAATGGTGTATCTGTCAGGTCCGGTGAAGAAACAGGGGTCTTTGCTTTGTTTTTCACCCACATCTTATCAGGACACACACTGACTGTGTGGTGTTACGCTGCTCATTCACTTGACAATAGCGAAACACCCTTTTAATTGCATTCTGCCTCATCTCATTAAAGTATTAATTAGTTTCCTTTTTGGAAGATAGGAGAAGGCACATGGAGGCATGTGTCAAGTTGTGTGTGTAGTAAGAGGATTTCAGTCTGGCATCATGCAATTGTATGACTAAATATTTGCTGGAGAAGATACACTCTTGATCATGAGTAATGAAGACATTATTTACAGTATTGTAAAAGCAAATGAACGGTGACTTTAGTTCAGTATTTAATGGGAAATTATAATCTATTGAAAGTAATGTAATTTCCAAAATCTTCCATAAGGGTTGCGATAGCTATCACAAAAACAACTTTATTTATTAGTGTCACAAGTAGGTTTACATTAACACTGCAATGAAGCTACTGTGAAAATCCCCTAGTCACCATACCCCAGCGCCTGTTCGGGTACACTGAAGGAGAATTTAGCATGGCCAATGCACCTAACCAACACATCTTTTGGACTGTGGGTGGAAACCGGAGCACCCGGAGGAAACCCACGCAGACACGGGGAGAATGTGCAGACTCTGCGCAGACAGTGATCCAAGCTGGGAATCGAACCCGGTCCCTGGCGCTGTGAGAGGCTGCAATGCTAACCAAATTACTGCAAATGCTGAAAATCTGAAACCAAAACCTAAAATGCTGGAATAGTTCTGATGAAAGGAACTCAGGAACTAAACCCTTAACTCTGGCCAGGTTTTTGTCAGGTGGATTTGGCAACGAGTTGGAAATCTCGTGAGAAATCTCAAATTACATTTCACGCCGACAGACAAGTGGGATGCGATTGTCCACTCCCCTCTCAGTGATGGAGTGCGTTTCTCAATGTTCAACATCAAGAACATCATTTGAGTGCATTGTCATCTCATTATCAGGCCTCTACACCTGAAAATCCATTTTTATTCTGAAAGTCCAGTCAGGTCGGTGTGACAGCAGATCAGCGTGAATCATGGTCTGCCAAGGTGTCCATCTGGTGAACGGACTGCTCAGGTGAGTGAGGCGCTCAGCGGGGGAGTGGGTCATCCCTGGGCATGGATGGGCAGTGGCTCCAGGTGAACTTCTTTGTGCTGTAACAATGGCACTCTGATCTTCGAGGGACTACGTTGCTGGGGGGTGGGTGAATCTGAGGCCACCCCACCAATGTTACATTGTGGGATCCACCCCTTCTTACTCTAAGCATGGGACTGTATGGCAGCGAAAGCTGTCATTACTGTCGGCAGCTTCGACATCACTTTTCCCATCTGACATCAGTCTTTGCTGATTTCCTGGAAAATTCCACCCTCCGTTTTTCCCTCCACAAATGCTGCCTGATGTATCGAGCATTTTCTGCTTTTATCGCGATTGCTAGCACTGTGCACATTGAAGACAAATCTAAAATTGTTAATCATTTCCAATCTAATTGGAAATGTGTGAAATTGACCCCACTTTAAGTAGAGTAATCTACATATCCTCATGCACTGGTGAACTGAATGACAGTTAAAGAATCTGCCAATGATTCTGGAACATTGACTGGTGGGGATGAGATGATCAACTCAGTTAATGTAAAGCATCCATTCCAATCTGGTTTAAAGTATATTACATGTAGATTTGGTGAGAGGATTTTATCTGTTATAAATGTATGGTGCAAGAAGAACCACAAAGTAGGCCACATATCACAAACACTGGGGAACTCCTTACTATAGATGTGCACTGCACCAAAGTCAGATCCTAGACTGCTTAACTCGGGCCCACTCCAGGAGGAGCTAACCACCCCCCCTCAGGGGTCACATGACCCACACTCTTAAAGGGGCAGTACGCACTCCAAACCCCCAACATACATATATCACATCATCCATGTCTACCTGTGGTCATCTGGTTGGCACGACGGGGATCCAAACATTGAACAGAATCAGATAAATGAATAAATGTCCAAGACATCAGAAACATTCATCCCCTATATAGAAGCTACGTTATGACGCATATTGATCTCAAATCATAGAATCATAGAACCCCTACGGTGCAGAAGGAAGCCATTCGGCCCATCGAGTCTGCACCGACCACAATCCCACCAGGCCCTATTCCTGTAACCCCTCTTTTCTACCCTGCTAATCCCCCTGACACTAGGGTCAATTTACCATGGCCGATCAACCTAACCCACACATCTTTGGACTGTGGGAGGAAAACGGAGCACCCGGAGGAAACCCACACAGACACAGGGAGAATGTGCAAACTCCACACAGACAGTGATCCAACCCGGGTCCCGGAGCTGTCAGGCAGTAGTGCTAACCACTGTGCCGCCCAACCACTGTGCCACCATGACGCCCCAAGTGTAGTATAATTTTAATTCTGTTTCCCTTTTCTGCCTATATTACATAGTTGAATGGTGGACTTACAGATAGCCAGATTGCTGTTACTTCAGATTTATTCCAAATTGCCCAGAGCAATAAATATCATTGCACTTACAAAGGTAATCGGATTTCAAGGTAAGATTCCTAATCACAAAATCGCCTGTATTTCTTCTAACTCCAGTACATTCATCGAAAGCTGGAAAAAATGATAGATTGTAAAGATATCTATGCATTAATTAATCTGGAGACACAAAATATTATAATTCTGCGTTGCCATATGGGTTCAACTCAGAAGTTATTTACCCCCATCTCTTAGTCAATTGATTGAAAATTGGTGATGAATTCACAGGGCAGATCCTACATGTTAGTAAAAGACTTCAAAGCTGTTGGAGTGGTTGAAAGCTGAACATGCATATCAATGTTTCACTGCGGTATTCTGTCTTTGGTATCAGGGGCCTGGTATACACGATCCAACACTGCCATCTACCAGTGGTTTTGATATCTAACTCAATAATCAGAAGGAATAAGATTATTTTCATACTAATGAAGCAGAATACTTCATTCAGAATGCAGAATTTCTGAGCATTATTATAAAGTGAATTTATTGTACTATACTTAGACTATTGGGCATTGTATGTGAGTTCATTCAGCGAGCCTGTCTATATCAGTGCCCATCCTTTATTATATAATCCAGTCGTGAAGATGTCTGTAGAATTTATTTTCACTGCTTAGATTATATAGCAATGCCAGATTTATAGACTGGATATAATGGTCTGGATGGTGCTGTTGATGTGAACACTCCTTTGAACCAGAGAAGGTTGGAATGGAAATCTATTTCTCCTGGCTACAGAGAGGTCACGGATCATGATTGTAAGGTGTCCAAACACGCTGGGTCACTTGTGGGGTCAGACTAGCTGTAAGCTGACATGCCGGATGATGGAAATTCGGTGCTGGCCAACTCTGTGTGGCAGACTCAGCAATCCGGCAGGTCTGAAATACTTCAGGGTTTTGCCCATAATTGACTAGGCAGCTTACGAATGGACCCTGGAAGGGCAAGGCAAGGCAACGGAGGCAGGAATTCTTCCCACTTAGTTCCAGATAGCAGCCTGTAAACAGTTGTGCTAATGGATAGGTGGAGATTTCTGCACTGTTTGCTGGGGATGATTAGTGCCCTGTGCTGGCAAGCTCATCACGCTGTTGATCCAAACTCACATATGGACAACTAGGTAGCTGCAACACCTAAAGCAGAGAGAGTAAAGAATTTTAAAGTTTATTTATTAGTGTCACAAGTAGGATTACATCAATACTGCAATGAAGTTACTGTGAAAATCCCCGAGTCGCCACACTCCAGCGCCTATTTGTGTACAACGAAGGAGAATTTAGCACCTAACCCGCACGTCTTTCAGACTATAGGAGGAAACCGGGGCATCCGGAGGAAACCCACGCAGACACGGAGAGACAGACAGTGACCCAAGCCGGGTATCGAACCCGCGTCCCTGGCACTGTGAGGCAGCAGTGCTAACCACTGTGCCACCATGCCGTAGCTATGCAGAGTAAGAAGTTTAACAACACCAGGTTTAACAACACCAGGACTTTAACCTGGTGTTGTTAAACTTCTTACTGTGTTTACCCCAGTCCAACGCCGGCATCTCCACATCGTAGCTATGCAGAGCAGCACAAGGTAGAAAGTGGGGTCACAGGTGGACAACAACAAGTTAGAATCCACAAGGATCAGTGCTGGAGCCATTATTGTTTACAATTTGTAGTAATGATTCAGCCTTTGAAACGTACGCACAAATATTGACACCGAATCGGCAGTACTGAGGACTGCAACATGTGACAAGAATACAAGTGTAGAAAGGCCATAAAACTGGCAAATTAATTTCAACAAATAATATTGCGAGGTTACATATTTTGGTAAGAGAAATAAGGAAGCCACACATTAGATCGAACCAGGGAAGGACTTACTTAGTTAATGGTAGGGCATTGGGAAGAGTTATAGAACAAAGAGATCTAGGGGTACAGGTTCATAGCTCCTTGAAAGTGGAGTCACAGGTGGACAGGGTGGTGAAGAAGGCATTCTGCATGCTTGGTTTCATTGGTCAGAACATTGAATACAGGAGTTGGGATGTCTTGTTGAAGTTGTACAGGCCATTGGTAAGGACACACTTGGAATACTGTGTACAGTTCTGGTCACCCTATTATAGAAAGGATATTATTAAACTAGAAAGAGTGCAGAAAAGATTTACTTGATTTACTGGAACTTGATGGTTTGAGTTATAAGGAGAGGCTGGATAGACTGGGTTTTTTTTCCCCTGGAGCGTAGGAGGCTTACGGGTGATCTTATAGAGGTCTACAAAATAATAAGGGGCATAGATCAATATCCTTTCCCAAGGGTAGGGGAGTCTAAAACTAGAGGGGATAGGTTTAAGGTGAGAGGGGAGAGATATAAAAGGGTGCAGAGGGGCATTTCTTTTTCACACAGAGGGTGGTGAGTGTCTGGAATGAGCTGCCAGAGGTAGAGGGTGATGGTCAAAGGTTTTAGTGACTGGAAGCCTGTGTACAGTGGAGGGACCGCAGGGACCGATGACAGCTCCCTTGCCAGATCGAGATGTGAAAGTAGATGTACGATCAGTAAGTTCACCGATTGCATGAAAATTAGTGGTGTGGTAAATAGCAGAGGAAAATATTAGATTACAGGACGATATAGACCGGCTGGTCAGATGGGCAAAACAGTGGCAAATGGAGAATTAGTATGGCACCTAACCAGCACGTCTTTCGGACTGTGGGAGGAAACCAGAGCACCCGGAGGAAACCCAGGCAGACATGGGAGAATGTGTAGACTCCGCACAGACAGTGACCCAAGCAGGGAATCAAACCCGAGTCCCTGGCACTATGAAGCAGCAATGTTAACCACTAACCACTGTGTCACCATGATGAATTTAACCCTGAAAAGTGTGAGGTGATGTATTTTGGGAGGACTAACAAAATGGTAGGATTCTGGGAAGTACAGAGGGCCAATGGGACCTTGGAGTGCATGTCCATAGATCCCTGAAGGCAGCAGAACATATAAATAAGATGGGTAAGATGGCATATGGGATACTTGCCTTCATTAGCTAAAGCATAGAATATAAGGTTATGATGGAGCTGTATAAAACAGTTTTTAGGCCACGGGTAGAGTTCAGTGTGCAGTTCTGATCACCACAGTATAGGAAGGATGTGATTGCAGTGTAGAGGGTGCAGAGGAGGTTCACCAGGATGTTGTCTGGGCTGAAGTGTTTCAGTTATGAAGAGAGGCTGAATAGGCTGGGGTTGTTTTCCTGAGAGCAAAGGAGGCTATGGGGAAACCTGATCAATGTGTATAAAATATGAGGAACAAATATAGGGTAGATAAGAAGGAACTTTTCCCCTTCGCAGAGAGGTCAATAACCTAGGGACATAGATTGAACGTAAGGGGCAAGAGATTTTGGGGGGATTTGAGGAAATACATTGTCACCCAGAGGGCAGTAGGAATCTGACAGAAAGTGGGGGTAGAAGCTGAAACCCTCAAAACTTTTAAGAAGCATTTAGATAAACACTTGAAATGCTATAACATACTAGACTATGGAACAAGTGCTTGAAAAATGGAATGAGAATAGATAGGTGCATGATGGCTGACATAATGGGCCGAAGGGCCTCTTTTTGTACCGTAAATCTCTACAACTCTATGACAGAAGTAGTTCAAATGGCCATAACAAAGAAACATTACCTGAATACAAACAGATTTTATGAGGACTATTAATCTTACACCAAACCAAATGCATTCATTCATTCTAAATGTACCACATAGCACGCAGCTTAGTGGTTAGGATACTTACAATAGGCTCAGGTCACAAGCGTATCTGTTCATTTAATTCATCAGTCATGGGCATGGTGTGTGTTATCAGTTCCTAGTCGAGCTGTTGTGCTGAGTGACGTGACTCAAACATGAGTAAATGGCTTTACCTTGGAGCAAAAAGAGGAAAGGAGTGGTGACCATTCCTACATTGATATTTCCAACCAAATTGCATCTTCATGCAATGTGAGCCACATTAAAAATCACATCTTAGTGACTTGTTTAATTTCTCAGGACTAAATTAATATTTGTCAAGATAGTTATCTGCTCTGCAAAGGCAGCAGTGCATAGAGCTGTGCAGTACACAGTGTACTCGAGGTGTGAAATTTTTCACCAAATAACATTATACCTTATAAGTAAATACGAAATAGCAGAAGCACAGTTGTTAAAAAATCACACCTTTCTATCCCAGATAAAAGATAAAATCTGACCCTACGCTCCAATAATTTTGAGTTTAATTTACACGTTGTTTTTATGTGTTGCAAGAACTGACGTTTACTTTGCTGATCGCTTGAGCTATTTGCATAAATTGATGACTATGTCTCATTCAGTATTTTGAGATTCACCAGTGATCTCAACAAAAAACATTATTTTCTGAATTAAACTTTTAAATTAATTGTTAATATGTTTGTTGGTAATAATGAGACACATATGTATCCAGAATCTTCACTGTAACTATCATTTCCATACCATCAGCTAAGTATAAAAAGCACAAATAAATTAGTTTGAACATTTGGGTTTTAATATGCATGTCCCGTCTATCGTCACACTTATCATCAAGCCAGGATAGGAGCTGCAGAAGTCTAAAGGTGTATGCACATTTTAATTTAGCTGTTGGTCTAAATAGTTTCTACTTCAGACCAACGTTGAATATATTTAACTTAAATTCAGAATTATTTGTCCAGGAGTGAAGTACTTTGAGATTTCCTTCTCTAAGCAACCCCACTCCACTTCCATCCAATCTGACTCCAGTGCCAGGTTGCATGAATACAATACTAACAGCAATGCAAAGTGAGATGACTGCTCATGTTCACTACACCTATGGTGTGAATGCACCTAAATTTTACTTGTATAGATTATCATATTTTAGCAATCACACTCATGATATTGTATGTGCCTCATTCCCTCGGTTCAAATGTGCGAAATGTGATTGCGACTGACTGATGAACATGTTACATGATATTAAATACTATTGCGCTTTGACACCACACTCTCAGGCATTTTAAAGCTAGATTCATAAGTTGCCGTGATCTCCCTGTTAAAGATTCTTGTCAGTTGAGTTCTGTTCCCAAAACTGAAAAATCGCCTTAATCATAATCCCTAACTGAGGTGATCTTTTAATAATCAACCTTTAGCTAGCTAAGAGTCCCATTTGATAGAAACCAATGGCTGGAATTTTCCGTGTTTTTTTTAACCTGCGGCCTATTTGGAAGAATGGGAAATCATGCGGAAAACATTAGGCACGCGTCCTGACATTATTGCACATCTGGGCGATCTTTCGGTTGGCGGGCACACACGAGAATTGGAAACAAGCCCGCAGACAATTAATCAGCTGGTTAAGGCAATATAAAGGGGAAATTTAATGTTGCCCATCCAATTTTTAGGTTAGTGCTTAGTCAACATGGGCAGATGGCCATCCTGACTTTTCACTTTTCTTACCCAAGAGCGGATAAAAGGGGCCGGAGAATTGGCTGTGTAAGTTGTTAGGAGTTCATAAGAACATAAACATAAGAACTAGGAGCAAGAGTAGACCATCTGGCCCCTCGAGCCTGCTCCACCATTCAATAAGATCATGGCTGATCTTTTTGTGGACTCAGCTTCACTTACCCGCCCGCTCACCATAATCCTTAATTCCTTTACTGTCAAAAATGTATCTATCCTTGCTTTAAAAACATTCAATGAGGTAGCCTCAACTGCTTCATTGGGCAGGGAATTCCACAGATTCACAATCTTTTGTGTGAAGAAGTTCCTCCTCAACTCAGTCCTAAATCTGCTTCCCCTTATTTTGAGGCTATGCCCCCTAGTTCTAGTTTCACCCGCCAGTGGGAACAACTTCCCTGCTTTTATCTTATCTATTCCCTTTATAATCTTATATGTTTCTATAAGATCTCCCCTCATTCTTCTGAATTCCAATGAGTACAGCTCCAGTCTACTCAGTCTCTCCTCATAAGCCAACCCTCTCAACTCTGGAATCAACCTAGTGAATCTCCTCTGCAACCCCTCCAGTGCCAGTATATCCTTTCTCAAATCAGGAGACCAAAACTGTACACAGTACTCCAGGTGTGGCCTCACCAGCACCTTATACAGCTGCAACATAATCTCGCTGTTTTTAAACTCCATCCCTCTAGCAATGAAGGACAAAATGCCATTTGCCTTCTTAATTACCTGCTGCACCTGCAAACCAACTCCTTGAGATTCCTGCACAAGGACACCCAGGTCCCTCTGCACAGCAGCATGCTGCAATTTTTTACGATTTAAATAATAGTCCATTTTGATGTTGTTCCTACCAAAATGGATGACCTCACATTTACCAACATTGTACTCCATCTGCCAGACCCTCACCCACTCACGTAGACTATCTATATCCCTTTGCAGACTTTCAGCATCCTCTGCACACTTTGCTCTTCCATCCATCTTAGTGTCATCTGCGAATTTTGACACACTAGGTCCCCAACTCCAAATCATCTATGTAAATCGTAAACAATTGCGGTCCCAACACTGACCCCTGAGGCACACCACTAGTCACTGATCGCCAACCAGAAAAGCACCCATTTACCTCCACTCTTTGCTTTCTGTTAGTTAACCAATCCTCTATCCATGCTAATACATTACTCGTAACACCGTGCACCTTTATCTTATGTAGCAGTCTTTGGTGCGGCACCTTGTCAAATGCCTTATCACTTATCATATGGTCAATGTCCATATTATGTAGCCAGGTGAGATTGATATCAATGGCATCATGGTATCTTTGTGATTGCTAAATAACTGGGGACTCTTACTTCAAAGTCCTTGCATGAGGTGCGATGGCTGTACATTGTTTGCACTCTCCGCCTGTCCCACTTCTGTCCAGTGGACTCTTGCCTTCCTCTGAGATGCCTGCCTCTCCACGACATAAGAACCATCCTCTGTGCACGCTCTCAAACTCAAGGGCATCTATCTCAATTGTGCTAAGGATGGGTTGTATGGCCATCCCACTACCAGTTGTTAGGCGCTCAGCATTTCAGCTTCTCTTCCCCTATCATTATAAAGGACCATTCATTACTTAACCCTCCACCTGCAGCACTAGACCATGCGCTTGCCTCCACCACCCCCACCCCTGTGAACCATGTTGAAGTTCCTGTCATCTTTGCACACTTGACCCTTAGATGGACCCAATCTCATCCCCCAGCCTTAACATGCACACGTATATGTACCTTCTGTTACTCTGGTTCCTATAGTCCTGGGCACTGTTAAGGATGGCCACCCTTCCAGACTTCTCCACACTGGACCATGCCAACTTGGTACTCACCCTTGTCAAGTGCAGAAGCTCATTGAATCTTTTCAGCACTGAATCCAGGTACCTGCACACCAAATCATGCCTACTGACCTCAGCTGCCACCTCTGCCCAGGCCTTTTTCCCTGTTTGGTGGGGTTGAGCCTCCTCTTGCCATCCTGTGGCATGAAGGTGTCCCAGCTGGCACTCACCGCCACCACAAGAGTGTAGGGGCATTTGTCCGGCTTCAGATGTCTTCTGCATTCTGCCCACATCCACATTTAAACCCACCGCCAGGTCCCCGTTGAATCCTCTGCCAGCAACCTTTCACCATTGGGTGGGGGCGTGTTCTGTGCTGGCCGGCCCTCAATTGGCCTACCAGTGTGATGTCGGATCTTTTAGAAACTTGGCAGATAGTAGTTGTCAATGCAGCCACTTTGGGTCCTGCCAGTTAGCGCACCCAAAATTCAGATCCATGTGTTACACAAACTTGCGTGTGAACTTCCTCATAATTACGTATAGTTTTCAATGTGCCAATGTTTGAAATTTATATAATATTCACTGTGACAATTTTGTAAACGTGACACTTGGCAAGAGAGCAGAGCAAATTAGTTCTCATCTGAGAATTATATAAAGTAGTACATGTAATAAATATAAATAGATTACATGGAGTACAAAACATTTTAAAGGGAAAATATGAGTTTGCACATTCTCCCCATGTCTGTGTGGGTTTCCTCTGGTTTCCTCCCACACTCCAAAGATGTGCAGGTTAGGTGTATTGGCCATGCTAAATTACGGAGGCACAGTGGTTAGCCATGCTGCCTCACAGCGCCAGGGACCCGGGTTCGATTCCCGGCTTGCGTCACTGTCTGTGCGGAGTCTGCACGTTCTCCCCATGTCTGCGTGGGTTTCCTCCGGGTGCTCCGGTTTCCTCCCACAAGTCCAAAAGACGTGCTGGTTAGGTGCATTGGTCATGCTAAATTCTCCCTCAGTGTCCCCCCCAAACAGGCGTCAAAGTGTGGTGATAGGGGATTTTCACAGTAACTTAATTGCAGTGTTAATGTAAGCCTATTTGTGACATTAATAAATAAAACTTTAAAACTGTCCCTTGGTGTCAGGGTGATTAGTGGGATAAATATTTGGGGTTACGGGGATAAGGCCTGGGTGGAATTGTTGTCGGTATAGGCTCGATGAGCCGAATGGCCTCCTTCTGCACTGCCGGGTTTCTATGCTTCAAAGGTGACTCAACCATCTGCTACTGTGTTTCAGGCATCAGAACTACTTACCTAAGATAACAAAGATTGTTTTTTTTCTGTGGCATTTCCTTTAATATAAAATCAGGATTAAAGAGTGAAATCACTGGAGGCACACTTCAAGTTACTGATAACTAGTAGATTTAATATATGAAGAAAGTGTAAAAAAAAATCACATCAAAAATCTACCAGTTCCTCTTTATAACACATAGGATTACATGGAATTTTAAATAAATGTATGACCCCTAAATAATGTATAATCAGATTTTATCATTATCATTAATTATTAAAATCACTGATATTTCAGATCACGTAACTTGTTCCATAAGATCCTTAAAAATAACATTGCAATTGGTAGGCAGAAAGAACTAACATAAACATAATCAAAAACAAATTAAATGTCCTTGGGTTTATTCTCCTCCATTTATTCCCTTGTTCCTTGCATCTATTTAGGATTGAACTGCCAAGTCTGTAGATGTGTGGTACTGCCAATTCCACTCTCTGTCAATACACCAGGCATTTCTGCTTGTTTTCTCCAGTACATCAGCAAAGACAGGTAAATCTTCCTCAATTCAAAATTACAAATGTTGGTTGGGATAGAGGTGGCTCTGCCTGTAGCTACTGAATAGACAGAAGCAACCAGACATCTTGGACTGGATTCTCTGACCACGCCCACAGCTGGGATTCTCTGGTCCCACTGCGGTGAATGAAGATTGGGCTGGGCGCCAAATTCTCTGTTCTCGCTGGCAGCGGCGGCAGGGTGTGAACAGATGGAAAATTCCGGCCTTTCAGAGAGAATTTGCACTTAGCCTCAATGAGGATCATTTCTGAACATTGAAATAAATTAGCCAATTTGGGCAGAATTTCCTCAGGGGAGGAGGGTCTGAGGTCAGAATCAAATAGTGGTACTGACCCCGATTATGGGTGAGCAATGAGACTTTATCAGCCATTTTCCTGTAAGGGACCTGTTGACTGGCCGCAGCCAGGCCTGTCATCTAATTAAAATACTGGTCTCCTGGTGAAGAGTTTCAAGAGTCCAGCCATATTGGCCACCAACTTAGTTAAGCTACTGACACCAGAGTACATATGGTTGACCACTTTAGCTAATGCGGATACAAAATCAACAGTCTCCTTCAATGATCAGTTCTTGCACCTCTCATTACGCAACTTGCCCTGACTAAATTGTAGAAATTCATCTGTGTTGATGATGGCGCATTTGCCAATCAAGCTCGTGACTTTTCCACCTCGGAGATCACACTAATGAACAATACAAAACTTTTGTCAGTGTTCTGTCTGAAATGATATCTTCCAGCAATGGTGTTCTCTTATCTTTCCCCTGCACAATGTCAATACAGCTTGTAAACGCAATAAGAGGAGTCAGCATCTTGATCATCATGCAAACTGTACTTACTTGGGCTTCATCCTTGCCCAATCACCAACTTACTGGAATCATCGTATGCAAACTGCTGAGAAAATCAAATCCTGATGTAACCTAATCAGCAAACTTGCCATCTCAGCCTGGTAGCAAAAGCCCGTATGTAATGCCATATGTAGTGCTGTTGCACTTTGCTATGCAGCTGTGGAATATTGTGTTTCCATTTGACTTACTCACCATACAGTAAACTCATACTTAATTAACAGCTTGCTATGCTACATGTTGCATCAAGCACATTACACCCTCCTCTCCGGCAACATAGCTGCTCCTCACTTCTGTTGTTCAGATCCATTAGAAAGATCAATGAATAAATTTTGTGACACATTTACATTGCTTTTGGGGAAAAAAATCGATCTATGCACCGACGGCACAGAGCTCCTCCAAATATTTTGGGCAATTGATCCTGATGACTTTGGTCTTTTTTATTAATTTGTTGGCCTGAAGTGTCGACAAGTAAAAACCACCACGTCAAACTCGCAGGCCGGCAAGATTTAACTACTTATGTTTTAAATATGTTTTGATGTTATTATTTGGTGACCTATAGACTACGCCTATCAGTGACTTTTTCTCCTTACTATTTCTAATTTCCACCCAAATGGATTCAACCTTTTTTTCCATAGAACCTATATCATCTCTCACTACCATTCAGTAACTCGAGTCCATGCTGACTTTTTGTCGAACAATCCAGTCATAATCCAAGATGGCGCTGGAGCGAGGCAACTTCTTCCAAGCTGTGCCCAGCATACCTTCTAACTCTATCTTTTACTCTCATTCTATGCTTCTAAAACTTCATTCTAACTCTGTTAAACTCTACACCCTAGCTATAACTTTAACACTACATTCTGCACTCTCTCGTTTCTTCTCTATGAACGGTATGTTTTGTCTGTATAGTGTGCAAGAAACAATACTTTTCACTGCATGTTAATACATGTGACAATAATAAATCAAATCAAATCAAATCAATTGGCATTTCTCAAACAATGTGCCTCATATCTTCATTGATGGGACCTACATGATGATGATAAAGCATGTCCCATGTTGTTTTAACAGGTCTGCTCACTAAGCTATTTGGTTGTCCACATGCTTTGAATGCTGTTGATGACCATACTTCAATGGCCTTAACTAAATTAGCTGTTATCTTTAAAAGATTTCATTCTTTTTCAGTCCCCGTCTATATTGTGTTTTGCGCCTTGCTCATTGTGACAAGAAACACATTCAGAATTTTTACCCTGAATCACTCCCACCACTACATTTTCAACTGTTTCTCATTACGTAACTTATTCTGACTGTTAAATAAATTAAGTGCCCATGGTGTTAAGGGTAAGATCCTAGCATGATAGAGGATTGGCTGACTGGCAGAAGACAGAGAGTGGGGATAAAGGTGTCTTTCTCAGGATGGCAGCCGGTGACTAGTGGTGTGCCTCAGGGGTCAGTGGTGGGACTACAACTTTTCACAATATACATTAACGATTTGGAGGAAGGAACTGAAGGCACTGTTGCTAAATTTGCAGATGATACAAAGATATATAGAGGGACAGGTAGTATTGAGAAAGCAAGGGGGGCTACAAAAGGACTTGGACAGGTTAGGAGAGTGGACAAAGAAGTGGCAGATGGAATACAATGTGGAAAAGTGTGAGGTTTTGCATTTTGGAAGGAGGAAGGGAGGCATAATCTATTTTCTAAATGGGAAAATGTTTAGGAAATCAGAAACACAAAGGGACTTGGGAGTCATTGTTCAAGATTCTCTTCAGGTTAATGTGCAGGTTCAGTCGGCAGTTAGAAAGTCAAATGCAATGTTAGCATTCATGTTGAGAGGGTTAGAATACAAGAGCAGGGATGTACTTCTGAGGCTGTATAAGGCTCTGGACAGACCCCTTTGGAGTATTGTGAACAAATTTGGGCCCCATATCTAAGGAAGGATGTGCTGGCCTTGGAAAGGGTCCAGAGGAGGTTCACAAGAATGATCCCTGGAATGAAGAACTTCTCGTATGAGAAACGGTTGAGGACTCTGGGTCTGTACTCGTTGGAGTTTAGAAGGATGAGGGGGGATCTTATTGAAACTCACAAGATACTGCGAGGCCTGGATAGAGTGGACATGAAGAGAATATTTCCACGAGTAGGAAAAACTAGAACCAGAGGGCACACCCTCAGGCTAAAGGGATGATCCTTTAAAACAGAGATGAGGAGAAATTTCTTCAGCCAGAGAGTGGTGAATCTGTGGAACTCTTTGCCGCAGAAGGCTGTGGAGACCAGGTCATTGATTGCCCTTAAGACAGAGATAGCTAGGTTCTTGATTAATAAGGGGATCAGGAATTATGGGGAAAAGGCAGAAGAGTGGGGATGAGAGAAAAATCAACCATGATTGAATGGCAGAGCAGACTCCATGGGCCGAGTGGTCTAATTCTGCTCCTATGTCTTATGTCTTATGGTCTTATTCTAATGCACATTGAAGGAATCTAGCCATAAGGTCAAACTTATCACGTCTTTGTAAGTTATACTATAGCTTTTCTTGACTTTTGCCATTTTATTAATACTATTGTGGTAATACTCTGAGTATTCTTTTATGAGTTTTCTATTATGGTAATACTGAGTAATCTTCTGAGTCAGAAGATTGTGTGTTCCAAGTTTCCGACCAAATCAAGCTGATACTCCACTGCAGCATCGAGGGAGTGTTGCACTTTTTTGAGCTGTTGGGCGGGATTTTACATTCGTGCCCATCCCAAGACCGGAAATTCTTACCCGAGATCAACGGACCTTTAAATGGTTTGTCAAATTTTTCATCCCATCCGACCGGGACATATGGACAGCATGGTACCACAGTGGTTAGCATAGCGGCCTCACGCTGCCAGGGACCTGGATTCGATTCCTGACTTGGGCCACGATCTATGCAGAGTTTGTATGTTCTCCCCATGTCTAGGTGGGTTTCCTCCAGATGCTCCGGTTTTCTCCTGCAGTCCAAAAGACATGCTAGTTAGGTGCATTGGCCGTGCTAAATTCTCCTTTAGTGTACCCGAACAGGTGCTGGAGTGTGGCAACTAGGGGATTTTCACAGTAACTTCATTGCAGTGTTAACGTATGCCTACTTGTGACAATAATAAATCAAAAAGAGAACAATTGACCTGGCAGGCGGGACCGGAAAATTCACCCCATTGTCTTTTTGGATATCAAGTTAAACCGAGGCCCTATCTGCTCTTCCAGATGATTGTAAAAGATCCCATGATGCTAATTTGAAGAATAGCAGGGGAAATGTCCTGCGCCATTTTTTGTCCCTCAATCACCATCACTGAAACAGACGAAATAGCCATTTTTAGTTTGTTGTTTGTGGGATTTTGCTGTGTTCAAATTGACTGCTGCTATTTCCACATTACAACAGTGATTACACTTTGTATTTCATTGACATTTACTCTCTTCACCCTTGATGGTCTCCTGAACTAAAGCATTTAGCCTTTCGGTGTAATTTTCAATTTAAAAAAAATCAATATTACTTCATATTTGGTGTCAGGGCAAGCAAATAACTTACATAACAATTTATCAAAGTCAGACCTGTATTGGATGCTCTCACATTTGTATCAAGTATTAGTTTAATAAAGATCAATTAATGTCATTTAAGTTTAAAATCTACTTAAAGGGGGAGATAATCACAGCATAGCTTCTAATTTGCACATGAATGAGTTTATATCACTTCTTAAAACAATTTAAAGTCTGGACTAACAGCAATTCACAATCTGAAACAAGAGGATATCAGAAGGTTCCTTTGCGCTCTTCAATTTCAGCTAATCAATTTGGATTTCCTGGAGGTTGTTTTATTTAGTCTTGCGCCTTTTCAGTTGAAGGCCAGTTATATTACTTACAACGGGAGTTTCAATTTACGGGTTATGTTTAAAGGCAGCTAGATTTAGGGAAACACTTCATTGTGATGACAAAGTTGGCGTGTGAACAAAAACTGGCATCAGTAACTTGAGGGTGGCTTGCATTGTCGGAGATTACATGAATCGTTGAGAACCTGGTGGTTTCACACCTGAAAAACAGATCACAGAAAATGGTAAACAACAACATTATTTTGGTTGTTCTTTTAACACAATAAAATGTCCCAAAGCACTTCACAGGAAGAACTATCAAACAAAACCTGATGCCGAGCCATGTAATCGGACATTATTAGGAGATATTATTCAGCAAGATAATATAAGATATAAGGACGGTCAGCAAAGCTTGGTCAAAGAGATCATAGAATCATAGAATCCCTACAGTGCAGGAGGAGGCCATTTGACCCATCGATCCTGTACCGACAACAATCCCATTCAGGCCCTATCCCTGTAGCCCCAAGTATTTTCACCCAACACTAAAGGTCAATTTAGCATGGCCAATCAACCTAACCTGCACATCTTTGGACTGTGGAAGGAAACCAGAGCACCCGGAGGAGCTCTTAAAGGAAGATGAAGAAGTAGAAATTTTCTGACTTGTTAGCCCACCATAGTAGAAAAATGCTGAATTTCACTATTTTTTGCTCTGGGTGAACAGGTGTACACAGTAAGAGTTTTAACAACACCAGGTGTAGGACAGACTTGGGCCCACTCATCCCAGGAGCAGACCATAAGCAACTACCGTGGTGAGAGAAGGGAGAGGATAGAAAGGAGGGGATGGTGGAGGGATGTGTGTGGTGGATGAGCTGGTTAAGAAAGCCCCTCTTAGTCCTTTGGGGCTTCTTCCTAGTTGTACTAATGGCCATTAGGTGCCCAGCCACTCATATTCCATCATCCGCCACCAATTCTCCATACTACCACCATGCACTTCATGCTAACTCACCTCTCCACCCAGCCACCATGATCCTTTATAGCCCCCAAAACAACTCATGGCCTTTTATGCACATTCATGCAAAACCAATAAGTCATAAAGCAGCAATGACATGTGTGGAACTGCTCAGAAAAACATAAACATCCATTCACAAATCTGAAAGTGACTCGTCCCAATCCCTCCCCCCGAATGGCGATTGTGGGACCCCCACCTCCAGCTCCAAATTGCGCTTATCTGTGTTTCCCGCTTCCTCCTTTGTTCCCGATGCACAGTGAACACCCCAGAGGGTGCTGGCTGCCTGAGCGCTCACCTCCAAAATCCCCCTCAGAGATGAAGGCGCCAGGTTCACACTTATTTGGAGCTGGTACCTTGAATGCTGCTGGCGTGATGTCATACTGGTGCCCGCTGAATATCCAATGGAGGGGTGGTGGGGAGGGGGGGTACGTCCCAGAGGGAATGCTCACTAATGACACATAAATGCATTAAAATGAGCTTCCGGGGGTCCCACAGCTTGTTTCACACTACTCTGCCAGCAAGGGACCAGGAAGATTGGAATCCTGAATTCGCTGGTGCGAATGGCGCTTTCCGGATTTTGAGCGTGTGCCGCCATTCCTGCAGACGGTGAGTGCGGGCTCTCCTAACCCCCTATGTTACTTAGTAATAATCAAAGATTTTTAAAGGCATTTTGAAGATTACATTCTGTGATTGCATCAACTTTTTTCTTGAAAACTGCTATTCTAGTGGCTGTTTAATTTTGAACCACTGATCCTCATGAAAAGCACCTGTTGGTAAAATGCATCATCAGGTTAAAACGACTAACAGAATAGTTATCTATATTTAATATTCTGAAGAGTTCCATCCCCTCCAAAAAATAGTTTTTTTTAAAGAAAAAATGTGAAATCTTTGAGGGGAAACAGGTTCAAGGTGAGGGGCAGGAGTTTAAGGGGGATGTGAGGAAAGGTTTTTTACCCAGAGGGCAGTGACGGTCTGGAATGTGCTGCCTGGGAGAGTGGTAGAGGTCAGTTGTCTCACATCCTTTAAAAAGTACCTGGATGAGCACTTGGCACATCATAACATTCAGGGCTATGGGCCGAGTGCTGGCAGATAGGATGAGGTGGGAGTTCAGGAGTTTCTTGCGTGCTGGTGCAGACTCGATGGGCCAAAGGGCCTCTTCTGCACTGTTTGATTCTATGATTAAATCTAACTTCTTAAGACATGGTTCAACCTTACTGAGGATCAACTCATGCACTTGTGTTTACAGAAGGGAAGCATTTTAAAATATCACCATAACAATGGCAGCACATTGGTTAATGCTTCTGCCTCACAGCGCCAGGGACCCAGGTCCAATTCCGACCTCGGTTAACTGCCTGTGTGGAGTTTGCACATTCTCCCCATGTCTGCGTGGGTTTCCTCCGGGTGCTCCGGTTTCCTCCCACAGTCCAAAGAGTGGGTTAGATTGATTGGCCATGCTAAATTGCCCCTTAGTGATAGGGGGATTGGCAGGGTAAATACGTGGGGTTACGGGGATAGGGCCTGGGTGGGATTATTGGCGGTGCAGGCTCAATGGGCGAATGGCCTCCTTCTGCACTGTAGGGATTCTGTGATTCTATGATTCCATGAACAATGATAGAAAGAATAATGTGGAGATGCATTCAACCTGAGGGTAGCAGCTGCTGAATCAATGCCGTCGAAAGAGGAGGAGAAGGTAAAAGATTTAGGAATGCAGAGAACATTCATCATTCAAGGTTTAATTGAATATTTGAAGGCCAAACACTCTCAAAATCAATAATGTGTTTGAATGTTCATATGTTTCTACTGTGCTATTTTCTGGCTTATGATCCCTAAAGTGAATGCTGTTATTGAATATAATTTAATAGTTCCTTAATTGATTGCGCTTTAGGGCTTTGAAGACTATTTAGATATCTTGTAGGCCTGTTGTGCATATGGGAACGCTTAACATAATTTGTTCACTTATTTTCATTTTAGTCAAGCCTCATTTCTCATGCGTGATTCCCAAACAGTAGGTAGATGAAAAGAGAGTCAGGTTTCTGGGCATGGTAAAGACGATGTGTGTGGCTTTTCTGATATTCTCCTGGAAGTCTGTGACTGAGATACGACTTTCTGAAGACCTGCGGAGACATCTGCCATGCATTGTCACTGGCACTTAAAGTCACCATTGTCTTTACCCTCCTTCATAGGAACATCACAGGTGTTGGCCATTTAATTTTTGGACATCAGACATTTTCTTATCTGCAAACAGGAATAAAGGGTGAATTTATTTCAGTACATTTTGTAGCACCTGCACGCAAAGTGTTTCTTGTTCTCTTGCATTCACGTTTGACACATTTGTCAAGCTTCTCAGGGGCGATCTTGAGCCTGCATTTGCAATCCATGGGAATGTTGGCCACTCAAGATCTAGTGGAAACCAGAATTTGCGAATCTTGCCGGTGAGATCGACTTCTGATTTTCGCCACCACTCGCCCGCAATGTAATCAGGTTCAGGCCCACACCTGGTGTGAACCTGCTTTAAATACATCTCCATATATTTACATATTATTAAAGACCCCACTCACCGTATATTGAGCCTAAGGTGTATTTTCAAACCACACCAATATAATGTCACGTCGGCGAGGTTTACAACAGGTTCACCCAGACGTGAACCTGTCAAGGGGATCCCCCAGGGACGCAAAGGTCAGTATAACCCTTGGGGGAGAGGGAGATGGCCAGGCAGTGCCATGGGACTGCCCTTGGCACTGCCCCTTGGCACAGGTTGGCACTGCCAGGTTGGCAGTGGCTGCCTCCTGAGGGAGGGGGGGATGATTCATTTATTTATGGTGGTGGGGGTGGAGTGGACGTGGGAGCTGGGGATGCCTGCAATGACCATTTGGGGAAAGGGTGGGAGGGTGCTGGCAGTGACTATGTGGGTAGAGTGTCAGGGGAGGGGGATGGTGAAGGAGTCCGATGTTTGGGAGGAAGAGTGGGTGTTGGCACTGACTATTGCGGGAAGTGTGGCGAATGCTGGCTCTGATTGGGATAGGGGCTTTGTGGAAGGGGGTTGGCAGTGGAGGGTAGCCCCTGAGACCGCCATGGTGGGCTGGGGGAGGTGGGGAGGTCATTGTTTGGTCTAATGGAGGCACCGTGCCCTATAAACATGGTACCCCAATCTCAGTGCAGCCAGGTTTTGCTGGCATGTTGAGGTCCTGCCCTTTATACGATGAAGTGAAACACGCCCAGCTATCATTTTGTGACAGAGTGTGGTAAGATCTGGAGAGAGAACCGGCATGTTTCTCGCTGGAACCAACAGGCTGCCAATTTTTGGTAAGATTTCACCCCTCATGTCTTTTATGGATGCGCCTTTACCATGGCTCCCAGTAAAATGAAAGCGAGGCACTGACGACCGCAAAACCAACAGAGAAACTGCATGCAGAAGGCTAACTATCTTAATCAACATAATACCATTATCAGTTGTAGCGGTCTCTTTTGCTGGAGTCGCTATATCACTTGTGTAGGGTTATCTGCTGGCATGTGTCTAATGTGACTTTGTGCGTACCATTGCTAAGAGTGTCAGACAGCAACTTAGAAGATTTTCTCTTTCAGAAAAGCTTCATTCTAACTTGCCACCCTTGCACAGTGAGACGCTAAGCCCGTAACGTACATGCACTGGTTAACCTTGGTTCCCAACCTTAGCAGATACAATTCAATATAGTATATCACTGTCAAATGAAGGGTGAATTATTGGGGTGGAAACACATAAAATGCTCCAGGTGATCCTTTTCCTCCCAGATTTTCCTGGAAAGGTCAAATCATCTTCTGTATGAATAATTCTCTTATTGTCAAACTACAAAAATATGAGATTTTCTCAGTTACACTTGTGTGTCGAGGAAATTCCAGTGCTCTAAATTACATATAACAGTTAAAAATAAAGTGTGATTGATGGCTGGTGCACATAATTGTTATTTCCAGCACCAATGGAGATGATTCACTTAGAGTTGGGAGACAAAAAAAAATGCAATCACAAATAACGCAATTCAGAACTGCCATTCACTTCCAATTTTTATCATTTGTCTTCATTCTCTGCTGAAGTGTTTGTTGTCTTTCCATTGAAACGTCTGGTTTTGGGAAAATGCCAGATTCCATCAATTTTGTAGTCATGCATAGTGGATGCAAACTCATCAAATGTTATCACAATGACATTGTAAAATGCATGAGAAGACAGATGTCCTCCTGCAGTGTTTTCACATCAGCTCAAGTCTAAAACATGGCTACAGCCTTTAATGTGCATTTAGAATTTAATTAGTTTCACCATTCAGTAAAGGCTTCCTGGGAAGGAATTAATGGCAAATAAATAAACAAATTACAGGCTGAATGTGGATCTAATTATTTTCTCCCACTCCCAAATTCTGGAACTGGGATATTCATAGAATCCCCCAGGGCGGCACGGTGGCACAGTGGTTAACACTGCTGCCTCACAGCGCCAGGGACCCCTGTTCGATTCCTGGCTTGGGTCACTGTCTGTGTGGAGTCTGCACATTCTCCCCATGCCTGCATGGGTTTCCTCCGGGTGCTCTAGTTTCCTCCCACAGTCCACAAGACGTGCTGGTTAGGTGCATTGGCCATGCTAAATTCTCCCTCAGTGCACCCGGACAGACGCAGGAGTGTGGCGACTAGGAGATTTTCACAGTAACTTCATCACAGTGTTAATGTAAGACTACTTGTGACACTAATAAATAAACTTAAACTGACAGTGCAGAAGGGGGCCCTTCAGCCCATCGAGTCTGCACCAACTCTCTCTGGCAGATTATCCAGACCCTATTCCCGTAACCCCAAAGCAGCTAGAGAAATTTAAAATCCGATTAATTCATATAATGCCAGTTTCAGTAATGCTGATTGATAATCATTGACTGTTGGGAAAACAAAAATCTGATTGACTGAGGAAATTTGTCATCTTTACGTGTTCTGGCCTACATGTTACCCCAGGCTGACATTAATGTGCTTGACTCTAGTGACCTAGCAAGCCACTCATTTCAAGGGCAAATAGGGATGGGCAATAAATGCCAGTGATGCCCACATCCCATTAAAAATTAACCAGAAAGTAATTCAATAATTTTTATTTCTGCTTTCATCAATACACAGTATCAATGGAATAAGCTCCACCATTGCATATGTGCTAACATTATGTGATGTATATCGTCAGTCCAAAGATGTATTTTGATTTTCATCTTTTTTTATATGATGAGGAAATCATGTTTCCTTCTTTCTTTCCTTAAAAATAAGTCCGTCATCAGAAATCCATGCAGACTTTATTTCTGTAAGTAAGCTGTCATATCTCCACAGATCATTCTCACTGAACACGTTCATCACATATTGTATCATGGACACTGATATTCATATCTCTCACTGGAGAAAAGGACAAATGCAAATTTTTGCTCTGACTCTCAACATGCAGCTGTGCTGTCTAGCAAGGCAAAAATATATCTGGTGGATAAATCCTCCACAGAGCTTTATTGGAAATAGCTTTCTCTCAGTTATTAAGAGTGGAATTGATAACGCAGTCCAGCATCTTAACTTTACAAAGACTCCTTTCTTGGCTCTTGATTTTTCTTACTCAACACAGTAGTACGGTAGCACAGTGGTTAGCAGTGCTGCTTCACAGCTCCAGGGACCTGGGTTCGATTCCCGGCTTGGGTCACTGTCTGTGTGGAGTTTGCACATTCTCCTCGTGTCTGCGAGGGTTTCCTCCGGGTCTTCTGGTTTCCTCCCACAGTCCAAAGACGTGCGGGTTAGGTTGATTGGCCATGCTAAAATTGCCCTTTAGTGTCCTGAGATGCGCAGGTTAGAGAGATTTGCAGGTAAATATGTAGGGATAAGGGGGTAGGGCCTGGGTGGGATTGTGGTCGGTGCAGACTCAATGGGCCAAATGGCCTCTTCTGTAGGGTTTCTATGATTCTAACTTAACTTTCAAAACCTATTATGCTAAAAACATGATTTTATTTTCTTGGTAATTACAGAGGACTCAACTTTATGTTAAATTGAGAATTTATTAATAAATACAGAGAAATTGAGAAGGCTGAATCACCTTCCTAAACTGTAAGTAACATTATCATTGTTAAATTCCCCCCCACCAATACTTTGGGGAGGTAGGTCATCATTGACCAGAATCTTAAGTGATTAGTCATATGAACAACAACATGGCTACAAAATTAGGGCTAAAACTTAATGCCTTATGACTAATAGCTCACCTCATGATCCGTCAAAACTTTTCTACCGTCTTCTACAAGGTTCAGATCTGAAGAACCACTCGCCTTGACGGGTGTAACCACAACAACATAGAAAAAGCTTAACATCATCCAGTCGACTTCATCAATGGTTTCCTTAAAGTAGACTCAATGGCTGGAATTCACAAGCTCATCTGCAGCTGGGATTCTATGGTCCCGCTGCAGTGAATGGAGATTTGGTTGTTCGCCAAATTGTCCATTCGCACTGGCAGCAGTAGCGGGGCATGTGAGACCGAGGAATTCTGGCCAATATCAGTCTCCTCTAATCACTGAGGAATGGTGGCTACAGATGTCCTATCCACAGGATGCAATACAGAAACTTCCCAAACTTATTTCAACAGCACTTAAAAACGTGCAACTTCCACTACTGAGGACAAGAGCAGCAATTTTATAGGAATATAGAATCATAGAATTTACAGTGCAGAAGGAGGCCATTTGGCCCATCAAGTCTGCATTGACCATATCTCACCCAGGTCCTATCCCCATAACCCCATGCATTTAGCATAGCTAACCCCCCTGACACTAAGGGGCAATTTTGCAATGCCAATCCACCTAACCTGCACACCTTTAGACTGCGGGAGGAAACCAGAGCACCTGGAGGAAACCCATGCAGACACGGGGAGAATGTGCAAACTCCAGACAGACAATGACACAAGCTGGGAATCGAACCCGGGTCCCTGGCACTGTGAGGCAGCAGTGCTAACCACTGTGCCACCGTGCAGCCCATTACTTCCAAATGTTCACCTCCAAATTACATCCCATCCTGACTTGAGCTGATATTGGGCTGAATTTCTCCATTTAGCATTGGAATGTTTGGACTGATACTAATCACCTAAAAAAGTGCATGCTTAAATGCCAGTGATTTTCAGGCCAGAAGTGCGATCCTGACCTCTACCTGGACCCTCCACTGTAGCAAAGTGGGCAGGCCTTGACCCAGCACTCAAGAGTAGAAACCACATCACCATGATGAAAGAAAACCTTGGAACATCCCTTAAGGGCAGCAGCAGACAGCTTCAGGTAACTTGACCAAAACTATTGTGCCACTTTTCATGCATTTAACATCTTTTTTTCTAATTCTTTAAACATTGAATGTTATTGCTATTGAATAATTGTAAGTGTAATTTTTATTTTTATTTCTTTTAAACATTCAATGTCATTGTTATTTAATAATCTTAGGTGTAGCCAACTAAAATCTACTTATATTTTTACATGCAGAAGATGGCAACACAGGAGATTGAGCAGAACAAGAGAACATCTCAGACAAAGATACGAACGTTTTCCTCGCTGAGGTGGAAGCAAAGTGCCACTGCACCCTAAGAGGTGAAAAAGTGAAACCATCCAGAAAAGTGCAGTCCATCACCTGGATGGAAGCAATGACTTCAGCCAATGTGAACGTCATTGTGTCAAGTATGGTGGATCAATGCCAGAAGAAATTTGATGGTGTGCTGCCAAGATCTGCATATATTTCTTGAATCTTTAAATAAGGAACGCCTTCCTCTTGATGAAAGAAACACCTTCATCTATCGATGCCTTCAATGGGATATGTGTTCCATCAAAAGCCCCAATCCGGTCGGGAGTCCAACAATCTTGTAGGATGTGAAGGATCCCCCCCTTCACCCTCACAGGGTGCAGGTTGGAATTAACGAAGTCTGAAGCCATGTGAAAAATTGCTTCAGTTATCTGGGAATGCAGAGCACTCTGGGAGACGTTACACAAGTCACCAGTTCCAGATGGAAAGGGGCGATCAGGGTTGAAAGGGTTTACGTCTGGAACTGCGGAAACTGTACCACACGCATGCTGATGTCAGAGAACTAGAGTCGAAAGGGAGAATGCTTATGGCTTAGACAGAGTAACATCCAGTCATGTATATCTGTATCGTTAGGTTTATCCAATAAACTGGTTATTGTTCAGATGTACCAATGTCTCAGCAGTCATTCCTCAGCCAGTCATAACCAACAAAAGGACTCTCGTGCAAAGAAATTCAGTGCTGTGTTGACTTCCACTGGCACTGTTAAGACAGTTCAGTATTTTGAAGCTGATTTCAGATCATCCTTCAATATTTCACAGAGATGCCCCAAAACCTCCTTGCTGAAGCACTGTCTCCTGACATACAATTCCTCCAACATCATTTCAACAAATGTACTCTGCCGGCCCACTGTCTGGGATGGGTAATTATTCTATTCATTCGTGAGACATGGGCATCGCTGGCTGGCCAGCATTTATTGCCCATCCCTAATTGCCTGAGGGCATTTGAGAGTCAACCGCATTGCTATGGCTTTGAATCACATGTTGGCCAGACTGGGCAAGGACAGCAGATTTCCTTTCCTAAAGGTCATTGGTGAACCAGATGGGTTTTTCCAACAATCGACAATGGTTTCATGGTCATCAGTTGGTACTTAATTCCAGGTATTTTTTATTAAATTCAAATTCCACCAGCTGCCGTGGTGGGATTTGAAACCAGGTCCTTAGAACATTAATTGGATTAATAGTCTAGCAATAATACCATAGAACATAGAACAGTACAGCACAGAACAGGCCCTTCGGCCCACAATGTTGTGCCGAGCTTTATCTGAAACCAAGATCAAGCTATCCCATTCCCTATCATCCTGGTGTGCTCCATGTGCCTATCCAATAACCGCTTAAATGTTCCTAAAGTGTCTGACTCCACTATCACTGCAGGCAGTCCATTCCACACCCCAACCACTCTCTGCGTAAAGAACCTACCTCTGATATCTTTCCTATATCTCCCACCACGAACCCCATAGTTATGCCCCCTTGTAATAGCTCCCATCCACCCGAGGAAATAGTCTTTGAACGTTCACTCTATCAATCCCCTTCATCATTTTATAAACCTCTATTAAGTCTCCCCTCAGCCTCCTCCGCTCCAGAGAGAACAGCCCTAGCTCCCGCAACCTTTCCTCATAAGACCTACCCTCCAAACCAGGCAGCATCCTGGTAAATCTCCTCTGCACTCTTTCCAGCGCTTCCACATCCTTCCTATAGTGAGGTGACCAGAACTGCACACAATACTCCAAATGTGGTCTCACCAAGGTCCTGTACAGTTGCAGCATAACCCCACGGCTCTTAAACTCCAACCCCCCTGTTAATAAAAGCTAACACACTATAGGCCTTCTTCACAGCTCTATCCACTTGAGTGGCAACCTTTAGAGATCTGTGGATATGAACCCCAAGATCTCTCTGTTCCTCCACAGTCTTCAGAACCCTACCTTTGACCCTGTAATCCACATTTAAATTAGTCCTACCAAAATGAATCACCTCATTTATCAGGGTTAAACTCCATTTGCCATTTTTCAGCCCAGCTTTGCATCCTATCTATGTCTCTTTGCAGCCTACAACAGCCCTCCACCTCATCCACTACTCCACCAATCTTGGTGTCATCAGCAAATTTACTGATCCACCCTTCAGCCCCCTCCTCTAAGTCATTAATAAAAATCACAAAGAGCAGAGGACCAAGCACTGATCCCTGTGGCCCTCCGCTAGCAACCTGCCTCCAGTCCGAAAATTTTCCATCCACCACCACCCTCTGTCTTCGATCAGATAGCCAGTTACCTATCCAATCTGCCAACTTTCCCTCTATCCCACACCTCCTTACTTCCATCATAAGCTGACCATGGGGGACCTCATCAAATGCCTTACTAAAATCCATGTATATGACATCAACTGCCCTACCTTCATCAACACACTTAGTTACCTCCTCAAAAAATTCAATCAAATTTGTGAGGCACGACTTGCCCTTCACGAATCCGTGCTGACTATCCCGGATTAATCCGCATCTTTCTAAATGGTCGTAAATCCCATCCCTAAGGACCTTTTCCATCAATTTACCAACCACCGAAGTAAGACTAACCGGTCTATAATTACCAGGGTCATTTCTGTTCCCTTTCTTAAACAGAGGAACAACATTCGCCACTCTCCAGTCCTCTGGCACCATCCCCGTGGACAGCGAGGACCCAAAGATCAAAGCCAAAGGCTCTGCAATCTCATCCCTTGCCTCCCAAAGAATCCTAGGATATATTTCATCAGGCCCAGGGGACTTATCGACCTTCAGTTTATTCAAAACTGCCAGTACATCCTCCCTCCGAACAACTATTTCCTCCAGTCTATTAGCCTGTAACACCTTCTCTTCCTCAAAAACATGGCCCCCCTCCTTGGTGAACACTGAAGAAAAGTATTCATTCATCACCTCGCCTATCTCTACTGACTCCATACACAAGTTCCCACTACTGTCCTTGACCGGCCCTAACCTCACCCTGGTCATTCTTTTATTCCTCACATAAGAGTAAAAAGCCTCTCGGCCATTACCTCCCCATAAATTGTTCAGCATGCAGACTTGTTGCCTGACTCTGTCCTGATGGTCCCTGTGCCTTCCTCAAGCCCTCAACCTTTGCAGTGAGCAAAGCACGGATTCTGGAATGCCAGGTGGTGAGCGTGTCTCCCACTAAGAATTTCCTTCCACAACGGACTGTTGAATATCAGTGAAGTGATAGCTCACATCAGTTTACAGATGGCTTACATATGTCATTTCTAACACATTGCACTGTTATAAAACATGTTGAAAAGCCAAATTACATAAATAGACATGTAACAGTGAATTATAAAATGCTGCCGAACTCCCTACTGCATATTTCAAATTTACTGTTGAAAAAGCTTCTGAACATCGCATTAAAAAGACTCTAAAACTTAAGTATACTGTTCAGCATAAAGAAAGCCCTTTCTAAAAGCATTGACAACACATATATCCAGTAGTACAATGGTTAGCACTGCTGCCTCAGCAGCACCAGGGGCCTGGCTTCGATTCCTGGCTTGGGTCACTGTATGTGTAGAGTCTGCACATTCTCTCTGTGTCTGTGTGGGTTTTCCTCTGGGCGTTCTGGTTTCCTCCCACAGTCCTTAAGACATGCAGGTTAGATGCATTGGCCATACTAAATTTTCCCTCAGTGTACCCGAACAAGCACTGGTTGTGGCGACTAGGGAATTTTAACAGTAACTTCATTGCAGCGTTAATGTGAACCTACTTGCGACACTAATAAATAAACTTTAATCTACTTTTGGAAAAGAGACCTATAAAACTTAAAACTACCATGTTTCATAAAGACAGCCCTTTTCAAAGGCATAAAACCTCAAATTACATGAAAACATTGGAAAATAATTGGCATTTTTATCTTTCTTGCACACTCTGTAAGTTACGGATAATTGGTGCATCTATTAAACATCCAGAAATCAGTTTTCACCCTCCTTCACAAGTTCTCCAATATAGTCATTGCCTCTCCTCGCTGCTCTTAGTCTATCAATGAAAAATATTGAAGAAATGCCTCTAAATACTTTTGTATCACTGGGTCGAAGTGGGTGTTGCTGTATTTATTGAAAAGGCTGTTCCTATAACATTGTAGACAATCGGGCAATTTAAGATAAAAGCAAAATACTGCGGATGCTGGAATCTGAAACAAAAACAGAAAATGCTGAAAAATCTCAGCAGGTCTGACAGCATCTGTGGAGAAAAAATAGAGCTAACATTTCGAGTCTGGATGACCCTTCGTCAGAGCTGGGCAATTTAAGAAGCTGGTTCAGAAGAGTCACAGAGTCATAGAGGTTTACAGCATGGAAACAGGCCCTTCGCCCCATCTTGTCCATGCCGCCCTTTTTTTTTAAAACCCCTAAGCTAATCCCAATTGCCCGCATTTGGCCCATATCCCTCTATACCCATCGTACCCATGTAACTATCTAAATGCTTTTTAAAAGATAAAATTGTACCCGCCTCTACTACTACCTCTGGCAGCTTGTTCCAGACACTCACCACCCTCTGTGAAAAAATTGCCCCTTTGGACACTTTTGTATCTCTCCCCTCTCACCTTAAACCTATGCCCTCTAGTTTTAGACTCTCCTACCTTTGGGAAAAGATATTGACTATCTATCTTGTCTATGCCCCTCATTATTTTATAGACCACTATAAGGTAACCCCTCAGCCTCCTACGCTCCAGAGAAAAAAGTCCCAGTCTATTCAGCCTCTCGTTATAACTCAATCCATCAAGTCCCGGTAGCATCCTAGTAAATCTTTTCTGCACTCTTTCTAGTTTAATAATATCCTTTCTATAATAGGGTGACCAGAATTGCACACAGTCTTCCAAGTGTGGCCTTACCAATGTTTTGTACAACTTCAACAAGACGTCCCAACTCCTGTATTCAATGTTCTGACCGATGAAACCAAGCATGCCGAATGCCTTCTCCACCACTCTGTCCAGCTGTGACTCCACTTTCAAGGAGCTATGAACATGTACCCCTAGATCTCTTTGTTCTGTAACTCTCCCCAATGCCCTACCATTAACTGAGTAAGTCCTGCCCTGGTTCAATCTACCAAAATGCATTAACTCGCATTTGTCTAAATTAAACTCCATCTGCCATTCGTCAGCCCACTGGCCCAATTGATCAAGATCCCACTGCAATTGGAGATAACCTTCCTCACTGTCTACCATACCACCAAAAGAAAATTAAATACTGTGCATATCTTCTATGCGTGTCCTTGCATCAGGACTTCTGCTGGGTCCTGGCGCACAACTCAAGTCAATGCTGCTGGAATGACTACCTTCGCACCGGAAGACCTGGAAGAATGTCATTCCTTATATTACAATCATGAGGTTTACGAGATTATTATTTCGGGACTGTGTCTTTAAATTTAGGGTAGTAATGAAGGGAGTCATGTGAGCTTTGCTGGAGTCTGCCTGACAACAGGTCTGGGTCATGGGACTGCTGAATCTAAATTAAGGGCTATATTGTTTTCCTGGGAAGAAAATGCAAGGTATTCGCACTTGTAGATAATGGTGAAGGCAGCAGTAATGCCGATGGAAAGATGTGACTCTCCAAGTCCCAAGGAAGTGTCAGGCTGTATTATGAACTGTCTATATGATTCAAGAATAGAATAAAGGTGGTGTCTAAAGCATAGCTCATCAGCATTTCTATCCTGATACAAGGCCTGTGTGATTCATTGCCATGAAGAAGGGTGCAGAGAAAGCCATTGTAAATCTCGGGTTACAGGTTTCCCTAAAATATCACTAACTATCACAGGTTAGCATGCCTGGATCCAGAAGGTGGAAAGCAGCTATAGGTAGCAAGATGCATTGGTTGACTGTGCAGGAATGCAGATGGGAGCTTGCACTCAGGTGAGAAAGACCAAGCTCATGGCAGTTAAAATGAGACTGGAATATTTCCCTAGCATTAGCTAGAGGGAGAGGTCTCCAGGAAAACATGAGACAGTTCTGGAGTTAAATGATTCCAGGCTGGGAAAGAGAAAGATCAGAGGTATACCCTCAAGAGCTAAGAGTCATTTTGGGTGAATTGAATATGTCTCACTAATTTAATTGCGCTTTTTGAGGAAGTGACAAAAATGATTGATGAGGGAAGGGCTGTGGATGTTGTCTACATGGACTTTAGTAAATCATTCAATAAGGTCCCTCATGGCAGGCTGGTACAAAAGATTAAATCTCATGGTGCAAGGATCATTGCTGGAACCTCTGCAGTTTGTAATATATATAAATGACTTGGAAGAAAAGATAGCTGGTTTGCGGATGATACTAAGATTGGCAGAGTTGCAGATAGCGATGAAGATTGGCAAAGAATACAACAGGATATAGATAGGCTGGAAAATTGGGCAACTGGAAATGGCAAATGGAATTTAATCTGGACAAATGCGAGGTGATGCATTTTGGTAGATCCAATTCAGGTGGGAGCTATAAAATTAATGGCAGAACCATCAGGAGCATAGACACACAGAGAGATCTGGGCATGCAGGTCCACAGATCCTTAAAAGTGGCAGCACAGGTGGAAAAGGTGGTGAAGAAAGCATGCTTGCACTCACCGGATGGGGCATCGAGTACAAAAGTTGGTAAATTATGTTACAGTTGTATAAAACGTTGGTTAGGCCACATTGGGAATACTGTGTCCAATTCTGGTCACCACACTACCAGAAGGACATGGAGGCTTAGCAGAGAGTACAGAAAAGGTTTATCAGGATGTTGTTTGATATGGAGGGTACTAGCTATGAGGAGAGATTGAATAAACTGGGATTGTTCTCCTTGGAAAGACGGAGGCTGAGGGACGACCTGATAGAAGTTTATAAAACTATGAGAGGAATAGGTAGGGTGAACAGTTGGGAGCTTTTTCCCAGGGCAGAAGTGACAATTACAAAGGGGCACAAATTCAAGAGAAGGGGGGAAATGTTCAGTGGAGCTGTGCGGGGAAAGCTTTTTATACAGAGGGTGGTGGAGGCCTGGAATGCACTGCCAAGTGAGGTTGACTTATAAGACTTATCTTGATAGGCATATGAACAAACGGGGAATAGAAAGACATAAGCGGTTGGTCTAGATAGGACAATGTGATCGGCACAGGGCTTGGAAGACTGAAGGACATGTTCTTGTGCTGTACTGTTCTTTGCACGATTCTTTAAGTACCAAGAACAATGTATATTTAATAATGGGTTTTCCTGTTGGTGTTAGAAATTCTGTTGCATAGTTTCAAGTCTAAGTTGCCTATTAACAGTGGGCAGGACTCGCTGCGTCTCAGCCATGTACTTCTCGGTGGCGGAGGTAGGGTGACATTCGCTGGTGGTGGGATTCACTGGTTCCGTCAGCAGTGTACTCCCCACCCATGGGTTTCTTGATGGCATGGGGTGGCTTCAATGGGAAATCCCATTGACAGTGGCAGGACCAATGGGATTTGCCCTTTGAAGCCACCCCTCGCCACTGAGAAGCCCACAGGCGCAGGTGGGCAGCTGATGAGAACACAGAATCCTGCCACCAGCCATCAGCCAGAGAACCCTGTCCAGCGTCTAGTCAGAAGAGCTTTTAGTCTATTTGTTAGTGCAAAAGTCTTAAAATATGACACCTTGTTGCACTATCATTTCAGCTATTAATAGGAAGTACATTTTTTTAATTTATCGGTCTCTGTGGGGATTGTAACACTTATCTAACACCATTAGGGGAGCACTCATGATGCAAGAGCAGCCACAGTTTGATTTGGCTAAGTGTCAAAGTTCCCTATAGACTGCATACATGCATGGCCATGCAGTAATTATGAATGTCCTGTGTAGGTCATTCACAAGCTGTCTGCTGGAAAATAGTGGACGGGATTCTCTGGCCATTCACACCAGCGGGATTCTCTGGCCCTGCTGCAGTGAATGGAGATTTGGCTGAGTGTCAGATCCTCCGTCCTCGCTGGCAGCGAAGGCGGGGCGTGAACGGCCAGAGAATTCTGGCCATGGTGCTGATGTGGCAACAAAAAAGAAAACTTATAAGTGTTGTGGATTGAAATACAGGGCACAGGCAAAGAAAGTTTACAGTGTTCATTGATTACCATCTTGTCAGGTTCACAAGTGATAGTCAATAAATGCAGCCTTGTCAGTAACTCCTACATTCCGAAAACAAAGTAAAAAGTGACCAGACTGGTAACCTGAAATTGGTGCATTACTTTTATAATATTTTAATTCAACATAATTCTAAATTTTGTGCTTAAATACAATAAATTCAGAAAGAGAGATGCTCAGGTATTGTTTAATTTACAAAATTATTCAGATTTACGCATCTTTACTCAGTCACAGGACAAGAAAAATATATTGACCAGAATTCTCCGACCTTTCATGTCAGCAGAATTCTCCAGTCCCACTGCAGTGAACGGAGATTTGGCCTGGCGCCAAATTCTCCATCCTCGCTTGCAGTGGCGGTGGACCGTGAATGGCCGGAAAATTCTGGCCTTTGTTTATCGTTACATATTGAAGATGTAAAACGCATTATTTCCTACGAAGGTATTTCATTGGACACTAAATACATAGTCAGCAGAGCAATTCAGTTAGATGAAGTAGAGAGCATTAGTCGGTAAACTGGCATGAATTTAGATTTTGGAGCTCTCTCAATCCAGCATTAAGTCTGCAAAGTAATCCTCCTATTTGATGCACAAAAGAATGGAGTAACTACAACCTTGGAAAGTGACTTCAAAGTACTGCAATCTCTTATCCTCGTGTTGCTCCAGGTGAGCCTGCCTTCCCTGCTTCTTTATGATGTCCTCTACGAATTACACTGACCAAAAAAGCATCATGAAAGAATCAATCCCTTTGAGAGTCAGCCATCACACTGCCATGGCAACGGTCCTGATTCCAGATAATAAAATGTCATTCATTCTGAATTCTATCTTGAAAAAACTTTTGTGTGCATCCAACTGTCCCTTCATCTGTGCACAGTACAGAAGGAATGGAAAAATATTGCACTCAAGTGAATTAGGTTACGTTAATGTGAATGAGATTATCTGAATCAAGTAGCCTTTTTTAAAAATGGGATTAATGTCGAAGAATGAAGGAATCCAGGTATCTTCCTTCCCTGCTGTCATTTAGATTAATTGAGAGTGTACTGTTAAACACAAAGGAGAAAATGTGAGAAGTCCCCAATAGATCAGTAGGCAACTTTAAAAAGAAAAAAAATTGTTCACACTTTAAATGCAACCTTCCATCAAAACCAAAGCATTTCCAGCAGCAAAAGGGAGCTTTGTAACCTGGTTGCAATCAATGGAAATAAATCTTTCCCACGTCGATTGATCCCATCGAACTTTCTCCCCTCCTTTTCTAAAAGTGGCATCGCATGTGGGAGGACAATTCTAGAGTCTGAGCTCCCATCTGGGCTGAAATTTTACCATCCTACCCGCCGTGGGAATCGGAGCGGGCGAGGGGCAAAACATGGAAAGGTCCGTTGACCTCGGGCAGGAGTTTATGGTTTCGGGACGAGCAAGGGCGTAAAATCCCACCCCTGATACCTCACCCAGGCAGACCTTCTCAGAGGAATTGTGAGGCTGATGACCATCAGGCCATAACAGGCAAGCCTGATTCAGGCTTTATCAGATATCCATTTGGATCTACTTGCAGCAGGCATTACCTGACCAGCTGTGGCACACTTCACACAAGGGGCTCTCAATAATCCCTGGTGCGAGTGCATGAGGATGTCTTGTAAGAACTTTAAAACAGATTTGGCTATGGTGGTTACCACAGTCAAATAGCACAGCAACACTCACTTTTCAAAGGTCACATAGGAAGATTTGAAGACTGAAAGAGCACCAAGATATAAAATGGGAAGAGGGCTGGGGTCTGGTGATAGAGGGATGGGAGAGGGACGTGGTTATAGGGAGAGAAGCAGGGGGTGGGGGATGCAGGCTGTGACTGTCACACCAAGGACAACAGAAGAAGTGAGAACGAAGGTAGAATAAGAGTGGAAAATTTGAAAAGGAAAAGAAACCAATGTCAATTCCTCGTCGCGCACTTAAAACTTAGTGGTCCAAGATATTTGGTACTCTCAAGAGTGGTCAATTTAGCATTTTTTTTCCATACAATCCCTACAGTGCAGAAGGAAGCCATTCGGTCCATCGAGACTGCACCGACTCTCCGACACAACATCCCACCTAGGCCCACCCCTGCCCTACCCCCGTAACCCCACACATCTATTCCACTAATCCCCCTAACCTACACATATTGGGATACTGAGGGACAATTTAGCATGGCCAATCCACCTAACTTGCACATCTTTTGGACTGTGGAAGGAAACCGGAGCTCCCGGAGGAAACCCACGCAGACACGGGGACCGTGCAAACTCCACAGAGGCAGTCACCCGAGGCTGGAATTGAGTCCAGGTCCCTGGCGCTGTCAGGCAGCAGCGCTAACCATTGTGCCACCGTGCTGCCCATTTTGTGTATTGTGCTGCAGAAAATATTACAGCAAGTGTGCTTAATGATTACACTCAGTTTAATTTGAGTCACGCCATGCAATTATGGAGAAGAGATGCCAGGAGAATCCCCATAACTATTTTAGAACTGTTTAATTGCTAAAATAGAAGTAAGATATGTCAAAAAGACTAACAGGAGCACAATCAGAGCAGATGGGCCGGGTGTGGTCAGCAAATCTCTGAAGTGGTCGCTTGGGTATTCGACAAAGCTTATCATTGAATTACAAGAAGGAAAAAATGTTGTTCTTTCCTTTTTTTGCCTACGGAACAAACATGTGAACTCATAACTAAGACATTCTCCTACCCAGAGTTCGGAATGTTATTATTTTACATTTATATTACTTACTGATTCAGAAGGTAGTTACATACAAAATAGTGGACCATCAAACTTTGAAACGGGGGGGTGGGGGGGGGGGGGGGGGCGAGGGGGGGCACGGGGGAGGTGGGGTCAGTTTAAATTCTAACAAACTGAAATGGCTTTAACATTAGCTTGAAGCAGAATGCGCAACAAATTCCATCCTGGTCACATGCTCTATGTGGCTTGCGTAGAACAATTATGATGTGATCATTAACTGCTTTAATCTTTAATCATTAATCATTAATCTTCACATGAGCAGCCTGGGAATGGAGGGATACAAACGATTGGTCTAGTTGGACCAAGGAGCGGCACAGGCTTGGAGGGCCGAAGGGCCTGTTTCCTGTGCTGTACTGTTCTTTGTTCTTTGTTCTTTTGTTCTTTGCTTGTGAAATGAAAGGCCATTCATAGAATCATAGAATCCTACAGTGCAGAAGGAGGCCATTCGCCCATCAAGTCTGCACCGACCATAATCTCACCCAGGCTCTATCCCCATAACACCATGCATTTACCCTAGCTAGCCCCCCTGACACTAAGGGGCAAATTAGCATGGCCGATCCACCTAACCCGCACATCTTTAAACTGTGGGAGGAAACCGGAGCATCCAGAGGAAACCCATACAGACACGGGGCGAATGTGCAAACTCTACACAGTCACCCAAGCCGGGAATTGAACCCGGGTCCCTGGCGCTGTGAACCACCGTGCCACCTCCAATTGGAAGCATGGGTTACCCAACAGGAACGATAAACAGCAGCTCTAACGTGGGTTAAATCTGTATTGACAATGTAGATGCCGCAATTCCATGAAACTCTTGGGAAGACTGATGACAAGTTCTGTTTGTTGAGAGTTTTCTTGGTGAAGCAACACAGATCACACGACTCATTGGGGGCAATTTGGGCTCAAGTATTTCTTGCCACCAACTGCTTGGATTTTAATTACACCCGTCCCTGTAAATCACTATTATTTTGCCATTAGATTCAGGCCTATCGCTGAAATTTAGGACACGATTTTTCTAAGCCAAAAGCAGGTCAGGAATTTGATTCAGTGGTTATGAGCTGACAGTAATCGGCTGTACATTTTTTAATTACTTCAGCAAAACACCTTTTTTTTGATTCACAAGTACAGATGAGGAAGACCAGTTGGCCCATCTTAACCCATCCATCATACCCAATTAATCTACTATTTTAAATGAGGTATGTGCCAAAAACTCCTTGAAGATAATTGTGATAATTAGTGATATTTTGAAAGCAGAATGAACTAGCAGAGAATATTTAAAGATCACTGCAATAGTGAAGGAAAGGCTAATGAGACCAAACAGTACATAGAAGCTTATATATTGAGCGGCACGGTGGCACAGTGGTTAGCAGTGCCGCCTCACAGCGCCAGGGACCTGGATTCGATCCCGGCCTCGGGTGACTGTCTGTGTGGCAATGGGTTTCCTCCGGGTGCTCCGGTTTCCCCCCACAGTCCAGAGATGTGCAGGTTAGGTGAATTGGCTATGCTAAATTGCCCCTCAGTGGCTCAAGATGTGTAGGGGGATAAGTCGGGTAAATACGTGGGGTTACGGGAATAGGGCCTGGGTGGGATGTTCTGTCAGACAGCCAGTGCAGACTCAATGGGTGGGATTTTCCAGCCGCGCTCACCCCTAAACCAGAAAATCCCCTGAAGTCACCGGATCTTTCCATGGTCCACCCCTTTCCCGCTACGATTCTCGTGGCAGGCAGAACGGGAAAATTTAACCCGATGGGACAAATGGCCTCCTTCTGCACTGTAGGGATTCTATGGATACCATTGCTTCCAGTTTCAGAGTTTCAAATATCAGAGGGAATTTTAAGTCCCCACTTCATGGGAATGTAGCAGAAAAAATGTAGCAGATTCCTGCACTGCTTCCAACAATCTCTTGTTTGATCTGAGTGGTTGATGACATGCCCCCAAAACACAAGTGGGGGCATTCATGCATAAATATAAAATAGGTCAGTGGGGCCGTGATAGCATTTTAACTGGACCCAGAGCAAAGAAGTACCAAAGCTTCCAACCAGGCTGAAGCAGGTTGTCAGCTGTTGGGAAGGAGAAAAGACATCCTCCTGGTCGGTGGAAAAATGTAAGTTGCAGGTCTGTCAGTAGCAGGACCTAACCTGACGTGGACTCTGACACAATCAGATCTACCACGAGATGTTATGTTCCATTGAAAAAGGCCTGTCAAAAAGCTTTATTGTTCACCGCTCTCATTGCCTGTGCCCTTGGATTGTCACTGAATTAGGCACTATCATGCCCGGTTAAGGCACGTCATATTCATAACATTAAACATGGACTGTAGTCAGAATAGAATTTTCCGGAATTGCCTTTTCTTTTTTAAAAATGGACATTAAAAGACAGGTAAGATGGCTGCTGCGGGTCAGCTGACTTGCAATTTCTGCATAAGCTCAGAAATAGCTCAAGTCCCCGGAAACTTCCTGATGATTGAATGACTGTGGGTTGAATCCCTCCCTTGAATGGACATGCCAAGATAAAACCGTTTGTGGAATTCAGGTTCGTGAACTTTGTGGTAGGAGGGTTTGGCACATATCGAGGTAATATGGGACAATGCTGCCCACGCAGTGTTATAAGATGAAGTTATAAGTTGGAGGCCAGCCAGGAAATGTGCAGCTCCAGTCAAAAGTAAGTAAAAAAGAGTGCAATGGCAATCTAACTATGATTGCTACTTCACGGAGGTTCTGGCCCAATGTGCTTAATTTCGATCCATGAATGTTGATACTCTGTTTGGCAGTAATGTGGTAGAGAGCATTTCTCAGCATGTTGATTGTTTGTCAATCCTAAAAATTGGAAACTCTAAAATACACTATAGTTGGAATGTGAGTCTGATGTTGGTCTCCAGCTTTACTACTGTCCATCAGCAAAGATGATTTTCAGATACCGCAACCTTGGTGCAGTACCTTGCCTCTAAACAGATAGACAAAGCGTGTCCTCTGTACTTTTTTTTTGCAGTAACTTTGTGTATCAGTTTTCAGTTTAAAAGTAGAAGAGAAATTCAAGAAGGTGATTTGAAGTTCTGAAAACTCTAGAAACTGGATGAGTTGGTAGATCTGCTAATTAAATATCCTCCTATTCATAGAAACATCGGAACCATGGAAACAGGAGTAGGGATTTCAGCCCTTGAGCTTTCTTTTACAGTTTTTTTTATTCATACATGGGACATGGGTGTTGCTGGCTGGCCGGCATTTATTACCCATTCCTAGTTAACTTGTTCAGAGAGCAGTTGGGAGTCAAGCACATTGCTGCAGTTCTACATATGGACATCCTACATAAGGACAGCCTACTCCCTCCCTAAAGGACATTAGTGAGTTAGGTGGGTTTTAGTGACAATCAACGACGGCTTTATAGTCATCAATAGATTCTTAATTCCAGATTTTTTTTTATCGCTATTGATACCACCTGTACCTGAGTCTTTATGAGTCAGAAATAATTGGAAGATTTCAATCTGTTTGACAGGAAGGCGTTTTCTAAGCTCATCAATGTAAGTGATGAAGAATGAGTGACTCCGTTTTGCATTGAGTGTAATTGGGGTTAATGTAATTCTGTGAAAAGGTATGTTACATGTGGCTGGAGTGTAAAGCAAATCTCATGAGCTGCAAGCAATTTCTGCTACAGGTGATGGAAGAGAGAAGACTATGATAATTAATGATTTAGTCAGGATGACACTTAAAAATGGAAATGAGGCAAACAAGGTGATGCGTAAATGAGCATCTAGTTTTAATTGCTTACATCTCAATTAATTGTCTCATTAAAGGTAGGAATTTCAATTCTCACTTTCCTTCATAGATAATGGCACCCTAATCATTTTCTAAAAACTTATGAACATAACTGAATACTTTCTGGGCTAACGACTTTTTTCAAAATATGTACAATCTTAAATTACTATGTTAAAACTAATGCAACCTCAATATTAATGCATAATCAATATTAAATACTATTGCATATTAAATGTAGTTGAACCTTCTCAAAACCACAGCTTAAAGCAGCAATGCATTGTTTTAATATTTATTCTTATATATTTTAATGTTATAGTTTATGCGCGCCCTTTCAGCTGTTCCTGCTCGATTTTCCAAATCTAATCTGCTGTTTCCACTTCCCTTCACATTAACCTACGTTACAAGCCTGGCGTTATGACAGCCACGGGGGATGGCCAATAGATTTTCCTGTGGGCTTTGTGGAGTATGAGCTCCTCAATTTAGTGAGGGGACGCTGATCCTAAAGGAAAGAAGCTGCAGGAGTTGAGAATCAGCTTTCTCTCTATGCGAACCGGCAGCCAATGGACTCCTGGACTTCACCTGTGTACTTTATTTATTTTATTTATTACTAGTCACAAGTGGGCTTACAGTAACACTGCAATGAAGTTACTGCGAAAATCCCCTAGTCGCCACACTCCGGCGCCTGTTCATTTACATTGAAGGAGAATTTAGCATGGCCATTGCATCTAATCAGCACAACTTTTAGACTATGGGAGGAAACTGGAGCACCCAGATGAAACACATGCAGACACGGGGAGAATGTGCAAACTCCACACAGACAGTGACCCAAGCCGAGAATCGAACCCACTGGTGTGAGGCAACAGTGCTAACCACAGGAGCCACAGAAGTGGTGTTTCACCATGTAAATAAAGGGTATTGGTGATGGAAGACTGGACTCAGTGAGATTATTGCACCTGGCAATTGTCATGTAAGCATTACCAAATGATCACATTCACATTCGTTTAGCCATTTTTTAGTGTAGGTATTGACCCTCGTATTCAAAATGGATTATGTATCCACAAAAATAGTACCGAAAGGAATATGATTCAAATGTGTTAAATGTTCATCTCATCACATCACGCAGCATAATTTCCAAGGTTTAGTCATTCAGACTTTTACCACAGCCAGCTTCCTCTAATCAGCCATCACTAATCAACTGATGATGGAGCAAGTAAAAATCAGAACTGGCGATGGTGCTATTAAAGTCAATACAGCACAGAGAAAGGCCATGCAGCCCATCATGTCAGTGCCAACCATCAAGCACCTATCTGTTCTAATCCCATTTTCTAGCACTTGGTCCATCTCCTTGTATGCAATGGTGCTTTAGGTGTTAATCTAAATGCTTGTTAGGGTTCCTGCCTCCACCACCCTTTTCACCAAGAGGGTAAATTCCAGATTCCCATTACCCTCTTGGTGAAAAAGCTAAAGATATCCTATGGCCAGCAGCATTCATCATTGGTGCTCCTAGACAGAAGATATCTCATCTGGGCTGCAGAGGAACTTGGAGTGGGAGGGTAAAGATCCAGTTGTTGTGGTCCATGTAGGTACCAATGACATAGGTAGAATAGGAACAAAGGTTCTGCTAAGGGAGTTTAAACAGCTAGGAGCTAAATTAAAAAGCAGAACCAAAAAGGTAATATTCTCTGGATTACTACCTGAGCCATGAGCTAATTGGCACAGGGTCAATAAGATTAAGGAGATAAATGCGTGGCTCAAAGATTGGTGTGGGAAGAATGGATTTGAATTCATGGGACATTGACACCAGTATTGGGGAAGAGGGGACCTGTTCCATTGGGATGGTCTTCATCTGAATCATGCTGGGACCAGAATCCTGGCATATCGTATAATTAGGGCTATAGATAGTGCTTTAAGCTAAATATTGGGGGTGGGGGGGGGGGGCATTCCGTTGTATGGAGAATTAGAAAATCAAAGTTAAAAGAAGAGACGAAGTGGAGATTAATGATGAGGACTTTCAACTAGTTAAAGGAGCCGAGGGCTCAGGAGAGGTTAGTAAATTTTCAAGACCACGTAATAGAACAGAGAGTATAGAAGATGGCAGAAATCTAACCTCAGACAGAGCAAAAAAGATGACTAGTATGAGAAGGGAGGTGGTCAATGCAGGACTGAGGGTATTGTACCTAAATGCACGCAGTATATGGAACAAGGTAAATGAGCTTGTTGCGCCCAGTGAAATTGGCCAGTACAATGTTGTGGGCATCACAGAGACATGGCTGCAAGGGGATCAGGGCTGGGATCTAAATATCCAAGGATATGTGTCCTATCAAAAAGACAGGCAAATGGGCAAAGGGGGCTGGATTGCATTGTTAGTAAGGAATGAAGTTAAATCGATAGCAAGAAGCAGTATAGGATAGTGGGGCAGAAAATAAATCAGGAGATAGAAACGGCATATAAAAAAGGCAATATTACAATAACCATGGGGGATTTCAATATGAAGGTGGACTGGGAAAATCAAGTAGGTAGTGGATCCCAAGAAAAGGAATTTGTGGAATGTCTAAGATGATTTTTTGGAGTAGCTTGTGACAGAGCCTACTAGGGAGCAGGCAATTCTGGATTTGATGATGTGTAATGAGGCAGATTTGATTAGGGAACTTAAGGTGAAGGAACCCTTAGGGAGCACAATATGATAGAATTTACCCTGCAGTTTGAGAGGGAGTAGCTGGAATCAGATGTAATGGTATGACAATTAGATAAAGGTAACTACAAAGACATGAGGGAGGAGCTGACCAGAGTTGATTGGAAAGGGAGCCCAGCAGGGAAGACAGTGGGACAACAATGGCAGGATTTTTTCAGTGTTATTCGGGAGGCAGAACAGAAATTCATCCCAAGGAGGAGGAAAATGCTAAGGGGAGGATGAGGCATCCATGGCTGACGAGAGAAGTGAAGGACAGCATAAAAGCAAAAGAAAAAATGTACAAAGTGGCGAGGATTAGTGGGAAGCCAGAGGATTGGAAAGCCTTTAAAAGCAAACAGAGGACAACTAAAAAAGCAATAAGGGGGGAGAAGATGAAATATGAGTGTAAGCTGACCAGTAATATAAAAGAAGATAAGAAGAGTTTTTTTTTTAATGGTAAGAGAGAGGTAAAAATAGACATTGGACCACTGGAAAATGAGAGTGGAAAATGAGACTGGAGAAGTGATTTTATGAAACAAATAAATGGCAGAGGAACTGAATAGTTACTTTGCACTTTGCATCAGTCTACACAGAGACACCAGTGGGATGCCAGAGCTCCAGGAGAATCAGGGGGCACAGGTGAGTGTAGTGGCCATCACTAAGGAGAAGGTTCCGGAGAAACTTGGTAGTGTGGATGAACAGAGGGATCTGGGTGTCCATGTGCATAGATCCCTGAAAGTTGGCACCCAGGTTGATAGGGTTGTTAAGAAGGCGTACGGTGTGTTAGCTTTTATTGGTAGAGGGATTGAGTTTCGGAGCCAGGAGGTCATGCTGCAACTGTACAAAACTCTGGTGCGGCCGCATTTGGAGTATTGCGTACAGTTCTGGTCGCCGTATTATAGGAAAGATGTGGAAGTGTTGGAAAGGGTGCAGAGGAGATTTACCAGGATGTTGCCTGGTATGGTGGGAAAATCGTATGAGGAAAGGCTGAGGGGCTTGAGGTTGTTTTCGTTAGAGAGAAGAAGGTTAAGAGGTGACTTAATAGAGGCATACAAGCTGATCAGAGGATTAGATAGGGTGGATAGTGAGAGTCTTTTTCCTCGGATGGTGTTGGCTAGCACGAGGGGACATAGCTTTAAATTGAGGGGTGAGAGATATAGGACAGATGTTAGAGGTAGGTTCTTTACTCAGAGAGTAGTGAGGGCGTGGAATGCCCTGCCTGCAGCAGTGGTGGACTTGTCAACGTTGAGAGCGTTCAAGTGGTTATTGGATAAACATATGGATGATATTGGAATAGTGTAGATTAGAGGGGCTTTAGATTGGTACCACTGGTCGGCGCAACATCGAGGGCTGAAGGGCCTGTACTACGCTGTAATGTTCTATGTTCTATGTTCTATGAAACTGAAAGGTCTGAAGGTGGATAAATCACCTGGACCAGATGGACTACACCGCAGGTGTCTAAAAGAGATAGCTGAGGAAATTGTGGAGGCATTGGTGGTGATCTTTCAGGAATCACTGGAGGCAGGGAGGGTGCCAGAGGACTGGAAAGTAGCTAATGTAACACCACTATTTAAGAAGGGAGGGAAGCAGCAGATGGGAAATTATAGGCTGGTTAGCCTGAGTTAGGTCATTGGCAAGATTTTAGAGTCCATTATTAAAGATGAGATCGCAGAGTACTTGGAAGTGCATGATAAAATAGGACTGAGTCAGCACGGCTTCCTCAAGGGAGCTCATGTCTGACAAATCTGTTAGAGTTTTTTGAGGCGATAACAAGGAAGTTAGATAAAGGAGAACCAGTGGACGTGATTTATTTAGATTTCCAAAAAGCCTTTGACAAGGTGCCGCATAGGAGACTGTTAAATAAGTTAAGAGCCCATGGTGTTAAGGGTAAGACCCTGGCATGGATAGAGGATTGGCTGACTGACAGAAGGGGTCAGAGAGTAGGGATAAAGGGGTCTTTTTCAGGATGGCAGTCGGTGACTGGTGGTGTGCCACAGGGGTCGGTGCTGGGATCACAACTTTCCTCAACATACATTAACGATTTGGAAGAAGGAACTGAAGGCACTGTTGCTAAGTTTGCAGATGATACAAAGATATGTAGAGGGACAGGTCGGATTGAGGAAGCAGGGAGGCTACAGAAGGACTTGGACAGGTTAGGAGAGTGGGCAAAGAAGTGGCAGATGGAATACAATGTGGAAAGGTGTGAGGTTATGCACTTTGGAAGGAGGAATGGAGGCATAAACTATTTTCTAAATGGGAAATGTTTAGGAAATCAGAAACACAAAGAGACTTGGGAGTCCTTGTTCAAGATTCTCTTAAGGTTAATGCACAGGTTCAGTCGGCAGTTAGGAAGGCAAATGCAATGTTAGCATTCATGTCGAGAGGACTTGAATACAAGTGCAGGGATGTACTTCTAAGGCTGTATAAGGCTCTGGTCAGACCCCATTTGGAGTATTGTGAGCAGATTTGGGCCCCATATCTAAGGAAGGATGTGCTGGCCTTGGAAAGGGTCCAGAGGAGGTTCACAAGAATGATCCCTGCAATGAGGAGCTTGTCATATGAGGAACAGTTAAGGACTCTGGGTCTATACTCGTTGGAGTTTAGAAGGATGAGGGGGGATCTTATTGAAACTCTGATTTCCTAAGCATTTCCCATTTAGAAAATAGTCTATGCCTCTATTCTTCCTACCAAAGTGCAAAATCTCACACTTTTCCACATTGTATTCCATACTGCGAGGCCTGGATAGAATGGACGTGGAGAGGATATTTCCACTAGTAGGAAAAACTAGAACCAGAGGACACAACCTCAGGCTAAAGGGGCGATCCTTTAAAACAGAGATGAGGAGGAATTTCTTCAGCCAGAGAATGGTGAATCTGTGGAACCCTTTGCTGCAGAAGACTGTGGAGGCCAGGTCATTGAGTGTCTTTAAGACAGAGATAGATAGGTTCTTGATTAATAAGGGGATCAGGGGTTATGGAGAAAAGGCAGGTGAATGGGGATGAGAAAAATATCAACCATGATTGAATGGCGGAGCAGGCGTGATGGGCCGAATGGACTAATTATCTTCCTGTCTTATGGTCTTATGGAATGAAAAAGTCACACAGGATTTATTCTTTCCAAAGATTGTCTACTGGGACATATGGGTGTAGACGTCAGATGAAGTCACAATTGGCTGACATCGGAATCTTCCAAAGGCTGACCACCTTCAAGCCTTATCCACGATATTCATTTTGGGCATGGTGCCAGGTAACTGACAATGCTTGTGGAACTGTACCATAGTTTGATTCATTGGCTTCTGGAATGAAGGAAATGAAAGGAGACGCAGTTAGAAGTTAAAAGCCCCACAGAACCATTGTGTTGGTGCTTCTGTCAATTTCCAAGACTTATAGGCAATAGAATCTAACTCACGGTTGACAGTATACTCACGCTTTGTGTAATAATTCAGCCAAACGTCAGTTTCCTGTCAACAAGCACCCTTTAGTGTGTACCAAGAAAGTTACTGCTCCCGTAGCTCACAGCTAGGTAGCGCAAAACCTCAGGACCTACAACATCGATCTGGGTGAAGTAACAGATTTAAAAGCCCCCCATTAAACGCTTTCTATTGGACAGGCTTCCACCTGCCTGCTCAATAAGGGAGCTCGTACTCCATGAAGCCCACAGGGAGATGATCTCCTGTGGCCTTAGAATCATAGAATCCCTACAGTGCAGCAGGAGGCCATTCAGCCCATCGAGCCTGCACCAACAACAATCCCACCCAGACTCCATCCCCATAACCCCAGTTATTTACTCGACTAATCCCCCTCACCTACACATCTTGGGACACTAAGGGCAATTTAGCATGGTCAATCGACCTAACCTGCACTTCTTTGGAGTGTGGGAGGAAACCGGAGCATCCGGAGAAAACCACGCAGACATGGGGAGAATGTGTAAACTCCACACAGACAGTCACCCGAGGCCAGAATTGAACCCAGGTCCCTGGCGCTGTGAGGTAGTAATGCTAACCACTGTGCCTCCATAACACTTTGTTAATCCAATTTATTTATAAGGCTGGCCAGAGACATTACTGTTTTTGTAGGGTTGATTTTCTCTGGTCATTGGTATTTTTAGCACAAAATATGAAGGCATATTAATTTTCCAATAGGGAAGATGAAAATTCACTGGCATCGAAACTATTAAATTGATGGATGTTCCTGAAGAACATGATGGTTATGACAGACATGGCAGAGATAAAAAAATTATTACACATATTGATTCTAATTGGCACGATTAGCAATAAATCCAAAGATGGTTCCATGAGGAATGGCATATCGTCAACAAAAAGCTTAATTCTGTAGTTTGGAAAAAGCTCTGTGTGCCTTATTAAGTTAGTGATATCCAGGTTAACTAGTTTCTAGGTAGCGCCATCTCCCATTACAAATCATGCTGTTATTAGGAGGATTTATTATTTGTGAATAACAATTGGGTAAAATTAGTAATGACTGTCTAATTTTGGAGTCTTTCTGCTTTGGTTTGACGGTTATTCTGAGGCCAGAACAAGTCAAAGTAATTTTCTGTTCTTCTCAATGTTTTCCATTAAACTTCTGATTTGTTGGATTTCCAGTTGAAACTACTTGTACATCCAAACCAAAAGTTTATTTTGTGGCAACTGTGAGAGATGGGCAAAGATTTGAGATAATGCCAGCAGTGTTGTTACTTCCATAATTAATGACTGTTGATCAGACTCTGAAAGCTGAAAAACACTCTAATTCTTCAACCTTAATTACATTATCGACAAAAACAATGACTAGTCAGCAATATGTTTGAACCATTTGAAGAATATAGTTCTCATTATGAAAGCTCTTATGCGATGTGGACAAAACATCTGAAAGCAGATATATTCAATTTACAATTCAGCTCTGAAGAAATCGGCAATAAATGGAGGGAGCTTTAAAAGATAATAAAACACTTACTAATCAAGCTTTGAGTTACTTAATTAAACAATTCCAGAAGATAGCTTTCCTCCATGTTACGAACATCCATGTTGAAATGCAATCTTCAACTGGTCGTGATTTGCAGATTTTTCAACAAGATTTGTCACATCTGTTTTCCCCTGTAGCTTAACACAAACAATACTTTCAACAAAACCTTTACTTTCCTACCTTCCACATGACTGTCTCCCAATTTTGAATTGCTCCTCTTGTGAAAGTGTTGACTAACATCTCATCAAGTGCTAGTTGCAGTCTGGTATCTTGTCCAAGTGACCATTCTTTATGTACCAACCTAGATAGTGAGGGTTGGGAGGCAATGGCCGAGTGGTATTATCGCTGGACTATTAATCCAGAAACTCAGCTGACGTTCTGTGGACCCGGGTTCAAATCCCACCAAGGCAGGTGGTGGAATTCGAACTCAATAAAAAAAATCTGGAATTAAGAATCTATTGATGACCACGAAATCATTGTCAATTGTCGTAAAATACCCATCTGGTTCACTAATGTCCTTTGGGGAAGGAAATCTGCCGTCCTTAGAGCCACAGCAATATGGTTGACTCTCAATTGCCCTCTGAAATGGCCTAACAAGCCATTCAGTTCCTGGACAACTCGGGATGGGCAATAAATTCTGACCAGCCAGCAATGCCCATGTCGCACAAATGAATAAAACAAAAATGCTATCTATCTAGGGGTGCAGGCCCACAGCGAGTAATCTGGCATTGGGAAGGGAGTGAGGGGCCCCCTGAGAACCTACCCTGTCTATAGATGGCACCACCCTCATTACTGCCCCACCATACCTCCCTGTTACCTTCATCCTGCCCACATTTACCTTACATCAGGATCCCACCATCAATCCCTGGTGAAGTCCCAGTGTAGTACTGGCAATGGCCACTGAAGTAAAGTAAAGCTTATTTAATAGTCAGAGTCATTCAAGTAATTATCATCCAATTCTCTTTCGAAAGTGATGCGCGATTAAATCACTCGGGAGGCTAGATTGTACCCGGGAAATAAAGGCTTTTATTACTGACAAGAATGGAGCACACTATATACAATACAATCCCAGACTAAAGGGTCTCCAGGCAGTGCAGTGACCTTTATACTTCCCCTGGTAGGCGGAACCAACTGGAGTGTACCACAGAACAATATCAACAGGTAGAACAGCCCAACCCTAACACCAACAGTAATTACAGTAACATATCTACAAACCCCATAGTGCTGACCATCCATGGCTCAGCACTCATAGTGGTAACCAACTATGGTTCATCACAGAAAGTCACAACTTTGAACTGTTTCCACCACCCTTCAAGCACTGCATTCCAGATCCGAACCACACACTATGTAAAAATAAGTTTCTCCTCATGCACCTTTGATTCTTTTGCTAACCACCTTTAATTGGTGCTAGACCTTTCTGCCAAAGTGAAGAATTCCTTCCTAACAACTCTACCTAGTAACCTTATGATCCTTTCACTGAGCTCACCTTCTCCATGAGCCTCACTTACTGTTCCCTTGATCCTATTCAACCAAATTATTGCCTGTGTAACGCCACTCAAAAAAAAACACGCTTAAGCCCTTTGTCTTTGCAAACTTCCCCAGATCTCTAACCTCCCTTGTCTCACCAAAGTATTTGAACATGGTATCAAGTTCCAAAATCCTTTCCTTTATTTCCCACCATTCCATGTTTGAATGCTTTCAGTCAGGTTTCCAGCCCCTCTTGAGTACTGACACAAGTAGGCTTACACTGCAATGAAGTTACTGGAAAAGCTGCTCCTGGAGAACTGCTGGCCTCAGATTGGCTGGTAATCCTTGGCGACCAGGATTTCTGCCCTGCTCTCAATTAACCAATTCTAGAAGATAATTTAATTCACCGGGAGGCTTGGCACTGCCCAGGTAAATGCATGAATGATATGAAATACTATTGGGCCTCTCAAAAATAATCGATGTGGGGTTCCCACCAGTTTCACAGCCAGTCAACAGTAATCCACCCTTAACATTAAACTCTGCCTATAGGTGGTCCACTATGTTTTGAGAATATAGAGCAAGGCTCTCACCCCTGAGAATGGACACAAGTGGGCGTACAATTTGGTGCCGCCAGCGAGCATGTCAGGTAGCCTGCACCACCCAGCTCCTGAGCTATTTTGCTGAAAGATGTATCGGGGGGGGTTGTATGTCTAGCGGCCCACAAGCAACATGTAGTAAATTAAACTAATTAAAAGGCCAGTTAAGGAAATGGATAGAAGGCAAACTGGAATGCGAGGCCCCTATGACATCAGAAACATTACACCTAGAGGAGGCCTGCCCATGGCAAACTGGGGGAGGGGTGAGTGTGATGGGAGAAAAGGGGGTTGGGGCACACCAAGCAGACTTTAAGGCTCCCTCTGCCTTCTTGGGCACAGCCTGCGGCTACAGACTGCCCTGGGGAGAGGTCATCCCACAATGGTGGCCCGGTATCTGTGGCTGTGTTATGTTTCAAACTGTTTAAAGTTGATGGGAGGACGAAGCAAAATGGAAATGCCTACTCACTCCCTTACCTGTCATGGCAGGTCATAGATCTGTCCATCCCGGAGGGCTTTCTATTGACTTTACAGTGTTGAGAGCTCACGCACTATCCTCTGGCCACTTATATCCAATCAAGGGAAAATCACTGTTAGATGGGTGTTCCTTACACAGCGCTATAAGTCAGATTATAAGATTATAAATAGTTGAGGCCTCAGCATTGATCCCTGCACTCCTGTATTGGTTACAATTCCATTTATCCTAACTCTCTGCTTCCAGACTGTTGAGCAATCCTCCACCTCTGCTGCTATGATCTCCATAGTGACTACTAAGTTCTTAAAAGAGAAATGAATTACCCAGTGACCGGTGGAAATAATTTCCCCAGTAACACTTGTTGCTGAGTTTTTATTTGCTAATGGAACATTTTTTATTGAAAATTTTGAATCATTTCATTAAATGTTTCCAATTTTTTAAAATTTACTGCCATATCATTTAGTCTATTTACCCATTGAATCTTAGAAGCTTTTGCCTCATAGCTAGGTAATCGGCTTTGTTTAAGATTCTTGTTTTTGGACTCAAACATGTCGCTCTCAAACTTAATGTAGAATTCAATTATGTAATAATTTTTCCCAGAGGATCTAATTTGATGCAATTCTTAATTAACCCTCCTCACTGAGCAATATGTAATCTAAAATAGATTTATTCGTAGTTGGTTCAACAACATATTCTAGGAAACTGCCATGACAGCAAATTCATCTGCCCGACCACCTTTGTCTTTTTGATTTTCTCAGTCTATATTTAAAATCATAGGTGGGTTTTCCTGTCCCGCCCGCCACGGGAATAGTAGCAGGCAGGACAGGACCATGCAAAGGTCCGTTGACCTCGGACAGGATTTTCTGATCTTGGGGCGAGCGCAGTCGGAAAATCCCATCCTCTCATGACAATTACAAGTTCCAAATATATTTTGCTTAATGCTCTATCTCCTTGAGTAATGTCTGTCACTACTGCCACCAGAATTTTCTGACCGTTATAACTCCTATTCTCCAGCCATATGCTTATTCTTTACCTTGATCTTCTGGATGAAGACCCTTTCTTATGACACCCCAGATGTCATCCTTTACTATTAGGGCTTCTGGTCAAACTTTTCCATTCTGCTTCTCTTTTTAAAATTCAGGATATGACCAATGAAACACTCAATGAACATTAGAGACTACCATGTCAGTTAGAATGTATTAAATTAGTACAACTTTATTAATATCTCTACATTCACCTGAATTTCTTTCCTGGAGGTTAATATATTATAGCCTGACATTGATATTTTAATTTTTGCTGATGCATTTAGAAGATGAGAATTAAATTCATTAAGCATGTACCCTATGTTGCAGACAATAAGGACAGTTATGCCATCAAGTGAGTGAGGAAAAGAACTGGCTGATTGACATTCTGTAGCAAAGTCGCATTTCTCTCGCAGAGACTGATCCCATGTTTTAACAGTATCACCAGGTCATTATCCTCACGTTGCAATAAATATGTAATAACCGTCTGGTTATATCGTTTCCTTTGTTTAGTCAACAATACACAGAAGTTACTGAGCACTCATTTAATTAAGACTGCTGCTTTCAAGGCACTATCAGTTATTTTAAGTACTATACGGATCTCATTACCTGTAGAATTTCATGCTTTATTGAATTTATTTTTGCACTGGTTCAATTGCTTTTGCTGCGAGTCTCTGTGGAGGCCTATAAATGCGACAATTTAAGCTGTTATAACTACAATGCTGAGGGTGGGTGGCCTGCTGGATATATGGTTCCATTTGCTTTGCAGGAGGAGGCACAATGAGAGATAACTCCATTATCCATTCAAGCCCTCGCCAACTGCCTGTTGTTGAATACTCCCTCAGTATGTCGACTAATTTATGTGGGAATAAATCAATGTGCAATGATACTGAAGATACATATCAGGTTTCCACCATCCAATTCCCCGGAATTGTGAAAGATGGCTAAAGGATATTGTTGGATCTTGGAATTCCGTGTGTCTGTATCCTCAGTGAGAGTATTTATTCATGAAACCATGCTTGGGTCTCAACCATAAAAAACAGTGGACTGGCTATTCTTTCCATGGTGGTGTACAGTTCAGTTGAGCAGATGTGGTGATTGTCCCTTTAAGGGCCAATTGGGACTCAGAGTGGGGAATCACCCCAATGGGGTGTCTCTTCGGCAAGAGGCATTCCAGGACTAACAGCAGAAATGCTGCTGTTCTTGTCGAATTTTGTATATAATAATAATGATAGGGGTGGCATGGTGGCACAGTGGTTAGCACTGTCTCACAACACCAGGGACCCAGGTTCAATTCCAGGCTTGGGTCACTTGTCTGTGTGGAGTCTGCACATACTCCCCGTATCTGCGTCGGTTTCCTCTGGGTCCTCAGGTTTCCTCCCACGGTCTGAAAGACGTGCTGGTTAGGGTGCATTGGCCATGCTGAATTCTCCCTCAGTGTGCCCGAACAGGCGCCGGAGTGTGACGACTAAGGGATTTTCACGGTAACTTCATTGCAGTGTTAATGTAAGCCTACTTGTGACTAATAAATAAATAAACTTATAATAAACTTTAAATAAATAAATCCTTTGTTGTTCACTAATGAAGTTCTGAAAGTGCATCATTACAGCAAGAACATATTACTCAACGGATGTGGATAGGAAACTTCTTCAAATTTCCTCTGAGAACCTTTGGGCTACTTGGCACAAACTCCAACAGAAATGAGAGATAGTACTGAACCACCAAGCCCCTCTGCCCAGGAATTCCTACCTGCCTTTCTGATTGGAGCTACAAGTCAGGGAAACACTCCTTACTGGCACATCCTAGCATAAAATCCCCAGAGCAGCATAGTCAAAGGAGAGAACCCCCGCCCTCCCCAACCCCTCACACCCCTCCCATTCTTTACTGCCATCAATCGGATTTACAAATGTGCAATGTTGCTTGAATGGAAGTGGCAGTTGCTTAAGAGCTGGTGCTTTATTGAAAGATCTGCCCATTCTCCTAACGTCACAATTTGCTCAGGGGACTTACGCTTAGTTTGAAAAGAAGCTGTCCCCTTGAACTCATGAAGGATTGAGGTGGGACTAATCCTACTATCGCGATCCTGCCTCCATCCCCAAGCTTCAGGAGAATGGTCATTCCTGGGAGGAAAGGCTCACTTTGTGGGCAGGTCTACCAATTAGGTAGGAACCAAGGTGCCTCAGCTGCCATTTTCTTCAAGATTTCTGATGACCCAGCTTGTCAAGTGTTTTGAATTGTGCGAGCATCTCACTATCATTAATGACTTACTACTCTTCAGCAAGAGATTAATCACACTGAGAGTCCCTGGTTGATATTGGTTAAAGATTTCACCAATGAATCGCAAAATTACAAAATCTGGTGTGGGGGTGCAACAGTCAGTCTGGTGGCTAGCTATTACTCGATCTAAGGAAGACATTATTCCTGTCTTACTGCTGCCATAAACAGCCAGAAAAAAAAAGAACAACTCTTAGCTTTTTATTTTCCATCAAGGCCACAGCACCGCCTGGGAATGGACTTCACTGAATTTAAGAAGAAAATGTTCCTTATCATTACTGATTATTATTCACAGTGGATTGAAATAAGTTGACTTTTCAGGAGAAGTGAGACCGCGACCACCACGGGCGGCACGGTAGCACAGTGGTTAGCCCTGCTGCTTCACAGCACCGGGGACCCGGGTTCAATTCCCGGCTTGGGTCACTGTGTGGAGTTTGCACATTCTCCCTGTGTCTGCGTGGGTTTTCTCTGGGTGTTCCAGTTTCCTCCCACATTCTGAAAGACGTGCTGGTTAGATGCATTGACCCAAACAGACGCCGGACTGTGGCGACTCGGGAATTTCACAGTAAAAGCTTCATTGTAGAATTAATGTAAAACTGACCTGTGACTAATAAATACACTTTTTTTTTTAATTCACACCTCCCACAGATACGTTATAGCTACGGGAACTGGCAAGGAACAAAATCGAGTGCTCAGCTGAACCCTCAGCAGCTGAGGAAAGGCTTCTAATTCATATGATCTCAAAATGGATAGCCTGCTCATTTAAATAAGCTCTCCCAGCAGTAACAGATCCGCCAACTGCTAAGCTGAGACTCAGCTGTAGCTTTTAAACCCACCCTAGCAAGCTGGCCCTTAAACAAATGGAACCACAGATGGGTTGAATCTGACTCGAAAGGTGTATTATAGTGTTCACACCGTATTATGGCAGTCAATTTGATCATTAACAGCCTTAAATACACCATTAATTGACATTTACATAACGCAGGCAGCATCCCAACTTTTAAGCCCACTCACCTGCTGTATTATACAAAACTGGTGTAACAGCATTGGGAATGTCTCCCGGCATCATCACAGCAGATATTACTTCTCTGGATGTGAGGAACACTCTTGATTTGGGAGCAGATTATTCTGCCTGTGCAGTTTGAGACTTTGGGGGAAGATGTAGGGAGATGTAAATAAGATGGTGATAAAGATTTGGACGGAGATGTAGAGTAAAGGGTTAATATCAGAAGGCATACATGATGCTGTTGTAATAATTATATTAGGTCACGTGACTGAGAAGTAAGAGAGATGTTGAAGAGAGCAGAAACTCTTTACCTCGTTTATAGGTCCAAATCTGTAAAATACTTGCTGTAAATAAATAAGTCACGTTCAAAACATTATAGCCTTGAGCAGGATGCCTTTAAAGGCCTAAAACATTTCCAAGCTCTGACCACATAATGAAACACCTTGGGTGGGATTTTCTCTGGCCAGTCCCCGCAGTATGCTTTCTGACAGCAGAGATGCTTCGCCAGTGGCCGCCAGCAGGGTTTTTCGGTCTAGCCAATATCTTCGGTGTTTTGCGTTGCTTGCCTGTCCTGCCACCCGGGAACCCACAACAGACAGTCGCATTCAGCAGGACAAGTAGATCCCTCCTGTGGGAAAGGCCAGAAAATGCCGGTCCTTGCAAATGCTGACAGCACGTATCAGCTTCTACTGTGGTGAACCACTGTTACTACATGTACCTGGACACTCCCATGCTGCACCTGGCCCGAGACTCCTCCCTTTCCACCTGGGACCCCTCCCTTTCCACCCAGAGTGGGGTATAAAGGTGATGGTCCCTCCTCCTTGCCTCAGTTCAGACCAGGTCAGCTACAAGGGTGTGCTCCTGTTCTCAGTGAATAAAAGCCTAGTAGTTTTCCCTCACTCTCAGAAGCCTACGCGTCGTAATTGATAGTGCATCAATTACCAGCACTTAAAAATCCAGATAAGAGCCATCAAAGAAACCCCATCAAAATCAATGCCTGCTTAAAATTTGGCCCTTCAATTAGGTCTTCTCTCTACCTCTATTCCCTTCCTTACTTATCTCCCTCCATGTTATCTTTCCTCCAATACTATACTCAAGTGCCTAAAAGGAATCCTCCAATTTACCTTTCAAGATGAATCCTGCTCTTCTGTCTTGCCTTCCTGGCTACTCGCATCTCTTTTCACCCAATTAAGTTATGGAGAACTTCAGAAGTCACCCACCCCTGTGAAAATCTCGAAAGGTCTGACCTTGGGCTTTCTGAAAAGGGCAGGCAGAATTCCCACCCCATGCCATTCCTCATGTCCTGAAAATTGGCTACTGGCGGAAGTGGAGGCAGCACTTCCACCCATGCCACTCAGCAGCCATTGTTTTAGTTATCTTAACCCTGTTTCGTCCCATTTCAGGACAGAACATTCCAGTCTGTTACCTTTCCTATAGTTACTGAGTAATACTAATTACTTACTGATCAATTGATGGCAACTTTACTAATAAGAACTGTATTCATCTGTTGCTGCAACTAACAGTTGTTACGTTCACATCTCCCATGTCTGTGAATGCATGATGGCGATAGATTTTTTTTATTTTTTAAAGGAGCATAGAATATGAACAATTTACCTTGACAGAATGGGGTCCGGGGATCAGGTGATTTAGTTTGTGGTTTCTGTACAGGCAAGGACAGACATGTCAGGGGCCACTGTTTAAAAATAAACAGGTCACTCATTTAAGATGAAGCTAAGGACAATTTATTTTCTCTCAGAGGGTTGTGAGTCTTTGGAACTCTTCCTCAAAAGGGGATAGAAGCAGAGTCTCTGAATATCTTTAAGGAAGAGGTGGATAGGCAAGGAGGTGAAAGGTTATGGAGGGTAGGCAAGAATGTGGAGTTGAGGCTACAATCAGATCAGCCATCTGATCTTACTGAATGGTGGAGCAGGCTGATGGGACTCTGTGGCCTACTCCTATTGCTAGTTCACCTGTTTGTATGTCAGAGCATATCTCTGAGAAAGTAATTAAAATGCAAACTGTCTACCTGGATGTTGATGATCACCTCTCAGTTCATTTGAAGAAATTTAAAGTAACAATGGTTGTCAGGCAGATTGGCACCTTTTTATTTACTCATTCATGGGACGTGGATGCCGCTGGCTGGGCCAGCCTTTATTTCCCATCCCTAATTGCCCTTGAACTGAGTTGGTTTGCTCGGCCACCTCAAAGGGCATTTAAGAGGCAACCACATTGCTGTGGATTTGGAGTCGCACATAGGCCAGGCCAGGAAAGGATAGCAGATTTCCTTCCCTAAAGGACATTATTGAACCCACGAATATGGAATTCCAAATAATTGAAGGCTATTCTGCACAGCAAAGGGAAGAACTCTGCCTCAAAAAGTCACAGCAGACAAAGGAGTGGGGCTTTTCTTATATTAGCAAAATTTCCGACAGAGGCTCAACCACAGCTTCAACTGGAGAAGTCAGAAAGTTACCCTTACATGGAGTACCATTGTGAATTCATCACCAGAGACCTTCGACCTCCATTGTTCCTTCAGTGAACCAACAAGAACATTTTCAGGCTACAACCCTTTTGATACTCTTCTTGAAGAAATTCTTTAGAAATCATCTTTTAGCATGTGTGTGTGTTTGTATGTGTGTTACTGCACAAATGAACAGTTGTCCTTTCTTTTTATTTAAACGTACAAGAAAGCCTGCTTTGCATCAATTCTTTAAAGTCACAGAACTCAAGGGGTTAAAACACTTCTCTAAAATACATCTTACTGCAGTCAGTTGAGAGGTGGGAAAAAGGGAGAAATTATCCTTCACCTCTCCTCTGTTTGCAACATAGCCGAACACATCCTTTGAGTCAGAAGGTTACAGTCCTTCTCCAGTCTTATTGGGCTGAATCACACAGTGGGAGGAGGACTCCCACAGCCGGATGCAGAAGCAGGCATCCCACACGCTAACCTCCACAAAACTCTTTCCAGGCCCATTAAAGCTGAGTGATCAATCAAAGTTTTTTTGGGGTGGCACGGTAGCACAGTGGTTAGCACTGCTGCTTCAAAGCGCCAGGGACCCGGGTTCAATTCTGGCCTCGGGTCACTGTCTGTGTGGAGTCTGCACGTTCTCCCCGTGTCTGCGTGAGTTTCCTTTGGGTACTCTGGTTTCCTCCCACACTCCAAAGATGTGCTAAATTGACCCTAGTGTCAAGGGGATTAGCAGAGTAAATATGTGGAGTTACAGGAACGGCGCCTGGCTGAGATTGCTGTCAGTGCAGACTCGATGGGCCGAATGATCTCCTTCTGCATTGTAGGAATTCTAAAGCTCACCTGGTAGGGTTGCTGGCCAATCCAGCAAGGAGAGTTCCCAAATCCAGTTATTCAGTGCTGAGGCCAGGGCGTCTGATATCAGTGAAGGCAGTCCATGACCCAGAAGGTGGGTCAGGCATGTCTTTCAAGGGCTGGCAGGATCATGTAGAGATGGCCTGTTTCAATCATTGAGGCTGGTGCTTTGATGGTTCACGAGGACAGCTGATGACTCGCAGCTGAAGATTTAAACATCTGCCGGTCTCAAAGGTCTGAGAGAAGCCAGACCAACCGGGCACATCCCCTCCGCCCAACCCACCATTTGAGCCAATGGGCACCTGAGTACCATTCGATACAATGGTGGACTCGCAAACCTAGAGGCCCCACAATTTGATGATTGCTCCTTGCATGTCCTCCTCTATGCTGTGTCTGATTGGTGTCACATCCTGCTGCCTGATGGCAAACAAAACCCACTGAACACCAAGCAGCTGTGGATGGAGGTTGCAGAGATCAGCAGCCATAGGGTCATCTTGCTGGATGGGGCTGCCTTGCTGATAAAGGTTGAATTACCTTCTCTCCACTGCCAGGGTGAGTGATAATTAATAGCCCCATACTAAGGCATTCATGCACAATCAATGGATAGCACTGGAAGTGCCTGCAGCAGATGAAGTTGGCATATTGCCTACATCGCAATCAAACTGCACAAGGTAATCATGCATCTGTTTTCCAGTGTTATTGACATGGTGGGTGGACAGTAGGGCAGCTATCACTGGGCCCAGGTGAGTGCCTTGGGGAAATGGGTTCAAATCCCACCATGGCAACTTGTGGAATTTAAATTCAATTCATTAATTAAATCTGGAATTGAAAGCTACTCTCAATAACAGCTAGTGGCCATGAAACTATCATCGAAAGGGAAGGAAATGGGGAGGCGATGGCCTGGTAGTATTGTCACTGAACTAGTAATCCAGAGACCAGGTAATTCGTTGAGGACCTGTGTTTGAATCCCAACCTGGCTGATGATGAAATTTGATTTCAATAAAAATCTGGAACTATAAGTGATTGTTGCCTGGTTTACTAATGCCCTTACTTGGCATTTGGTTCATTAATGGCCTCATCAGTTCTGGTCTACTGTGACTGTAGTCTCGGAACAATGTGGTCGACCTAACTGGCATTGGCAAACCAAAGTTGGCCTTGCCAGTGAAACCCAGTGAATTCTTTTTAAAATTTTGAACAGTAGATACCTATTTTGGAAGCTGAATTTCAAGGTATATGTATCCAACGCACAAATTTCCTTTCATGTCAAAATACCAATGACGCAAAATGTCATTTTTCTCCATATAATTTTTGCATGAATAAAGCAAAGTAAATGTAACAGTTCTAAATTTTCTGATTTCTTTCCATTAATTTCCAGATAGACATTTTCACAAAGAAATGACTTTGTATCTCTTCAATGTTTCATGGCCTTGCGCACAGGACTACGGGTGATCATTGAGATAGATGTTTGCTGCTGCACTTACATTTTGAGTATTATATTTTTCCTTGCTAAACAAGGAACATTTGATTTATTTAGCATCTATTATGCCAGAAATCGTGAAAGTGCCACCCAAGAATAATGTGGAGGTCATTTATCTTCTTCATTCCTGCAGATATCCTTGGTACAGATTTATCTCTTAAAATAGCAGATCTATGTGGAATTTTACAGCAGCTGTGATAAATACTAACATCCTCCAGTCCCAGGGGGTTTCAGAGGAGGAGCAAAGGAGCAGAAACATCTTCAGCTGACATTGGGGTTATTAATGAAGAGCTGTTTCGCCAACAGGATTTTCCTTTTGCATATGCATTTTCCTCTTTCATTGTGGATGGAGTAAGTGATTGGAAGGGATAGGAATGATTGCTGGAGGAGCACTTGGCTTTAAAAAATGTTTACATTTTCAGGCAATTTCTTGATCTTTAACCAATTCCACTCTTATGCCAACTGTTTAGAAAGTGTGCAAGACCATGCTAGAGGGTACAAGTGTTGTCCCTCCTTCCACAATATTTAATACCACCCTCTGAAGTCACTATGGAGATTAGATAATTTCCATGGATGCAACTATGTTCTACCATTCTGTTAAAGTGGCTTGGTGGCACAGTGGTTAGCATTGCTGCCTCACAGCGCCAGGGACCCGGGTTTGATTCCCGGCTCGGGTCACTGTCTGTGTGAAGTTTGCACGTTCTCCCCGTGTCTGCCTGGGTGTGGTGAACCATCGTTGGTTCCCACTGTGGGGTTGTTCTAATGTTGTTGTTGGGCTAGGGTGTTCACACTGTGGGATTGTTCTAATGTTGTTGTTGGGCTAGGGTGGGATTAATACACCTGTGGTTGTTACTGTTGTGGCACATCCCAGTCGGGCTCCGCCTCCTGGGAGAGGTATAAGACCCCCTGCTCGGGCGGGACCTCGTCAGTCTGGGATGGTGTACTTACGTTCTAGTAGTTCCATTGTTAGGCAATAAAAGCCTTCAGTTACCGAAGCCTTGTGTCTTGAGTTCAATTGACGTGCATCAATTTTATTGCCTAACACTAAGCTCTCGACAGAAAGGAGAGTATGGAACAAATCTTAAAGCCAGAGCGTCTGACGCTGGATCCACGTGCGGTGGGCGCCTCTAACACCTTCGACCACTGGCTGAAGTGTTTTGAGGACTACCTGGCAGCCTCCGCAGCGGTCACCACAGATGATGACAGACTCCGGGTCCTCCATGCGAGGGTAAGCGACACTGTCTACCTCGCGATCCGTGCGGCCACCACTTACCCGAGGGCCCTCGAGCTTTTAAAAAAGCGCTACACGAAACCTCCCAACGAGATCCACGCTCGTTACCTCCTCGCTACACGACGTCGGCAGTCGGGCGAAACCATGGAGGATTACGCCAATGAGCTCTTGCAGCTTGCCAGGGGCTGCGACTGCAAAGCTGTGTCGGCTGAGCAGTATATGTATGACCTCGCCCGAGATGCATTTGTGGCAGGGGTAGGGTCTTCGTACATCCGTCTCAAGCTGCTAGAAAAGGGGAATCTCAACCTGACCCAAGCTATGGAATTGGCTGAAATGCTTGAGGCAGCTTCGAAGAGCTTGGTCCTGTATCCGGAGGACCACGTGGAGACAACGTGGCAGGAGCAGTCACAAATCCCTCCTCGCCCCACGGGCTCAAAGTGCAGTGTTATGGCGTGCTCCCATGTAGACCCGACGACGGCGGCAGCCCCATGCGGCCCGCGGTGCTACTTCTGCGGAGGAGCCAAGCATCCACGACAAAAGTGTCCTGCTAAAGCGGTGGTCTGTAATCAATGCGGTAAAAAGGGGCACTACGCGAAGGTGTGCAGATCAAAGCCCAAGAACGGCAGTGCAGCCTGTGACCCTTCAGAACGGGGATCATCACCATCGACGTCGAAGTACCCACGGGGTTCGTCCACGTGCGAGTCCAGGACGACGCCATTGTGGTCGACGGAGTCGGAGGAGGATGACCACCGGGAGTCGCTACGCTTGGCGCCCTCAACCATGTGCGATTCATGGGGGCGGCCATTTTGGTCGACGACGACCAGGAGCGACCAGCAGGGGTCCTCAGCATCGACCTCAGCTGCCTGCAGTGACGTTCGAGGGCCAACGGTGGCGTCGATCACCCTGAACCAGGCTAAGCACCACAGGCTTGACTGTTCAATGATGGACATAGAGGTAAATGGTCGTGCAATTTATTGTCTGTTTGACAGCGGGAGCACTGAGAGCTTTATTCACCCTGACACTGTAAAGAGGTGTGGACTCCAGGTTCAACCTGCCAAACAGACAATCTCTATGGCATCACGGTCCCGGTCTGTCCCTGTTCAAGGACGTTGTGTGGTAACTCTGAAAGTGCAGGGCACAATTTACGAGCGATTCAGGCTCCTTGTGTTGCCGCATCTTTGCGCACCAATTCTCCTCGGACTAAACTTTATGGTCCACATGAAGAGTGTGATCCTACAGTACGGTGGGCCACTCCCTTCGCTGACAGTAGGGGAACAGCTGCAGTCTCCAAATTGTCCAAAGCGCCCCGCATGTAATCTTTCTACATTAAAGATCACCACACCCTCTTTATTCAAGAATCTGGTACCAGGCTGCAAGCCCATCGCTACTAAAAGTAGGCGTTACAGCGCTGAAGATCGGATCTTCATCAGATCTGAGGTTCAGCGGCTCCTCAAAGAAGGGATCATACAGCCCAGTGTTAGTCCGTGGAGAGCACAGGTTGTGGTGGTTAAGAGCGGGAACAAACCCTGGATGGTCATTGACTACAGTCAGACCATTAATCGATATACGCAGCTGGATGCGTATCCTCTCCCGCGCATATCTGATATGGTCAATCGGATTGCGCAGTACCGGGTGTTCTCCACCATAGACCTTAAGTCCGCCTACCACCAACTCCCCATCCGCCCAGAGGACCGACACTACACGGCCTTTGAGGCGGATGGTCGTCTGTATCAGTTTCTTAGGGTTCCATTTGGTGTCACCAATGGGGTCTCGGTCTTCCAGCGTGCTATGGACCGAATGGTGGACCAGAACGGGCTGCGGGCTACCTTCCCGTACCTGGATAATGTCACCATCTGTGGCCGTGATCAGCAGGACCATGACACAAATCTCCAGAACTTTTTACGCACTGCATCTCGCCTGAATTTGACCTACAACAGGGAGAAGTGTGTATTCCGTACGCGCCGGTTAGCCATCCTGGGATACGTGGTGGAAAACGGGGTCATTGGCCCTGATCCCGACCGTATGCGCCCCCTTGCTGAACTTCCTTTGCCCGCTAGCGCAAAAGCACTGAGGAGATGCCTAGGCTTCTTCTCCTATTATGCGCAGTGGGTCCCCAACTACGCGGACAAAGCCCGTCCGCTTATTAAGTCCACGACTTTTCCACTCACGCCAGAGGCCCAATTGGCCTTCAAGGCATTGGAACACGACATTGCGAAAGCCACGATGCACGCGGTAGACGAATCCATCCCTTTTCAGGTGGAAAGCGATGCATCTGATTTCGCCCTGGCCGCCACACTAAACCAGGCAGGCAGGCCCGTCGCGTTTTTTTCCCGCACCCTCCAAGATCCCGAAATTCGGCATTCAGCGGTGGAAAAGGAGGCCCAGGCCATTGTGGAGGCCGTCAGACACTGGCGCCATTACCTGGCGGGGAAGCGGTTCACCCTGATCACGGACCAGCGGTCCGTGGCGTTCATGTTCAATAACACGCAGAGGGGCAAGATCAAGAATGACAAGATCTTGCGGTGGAGAATTGAGCTCTCCACCTATAACTACGATATCATGTATCGTCCAGGGAAACTCAATGAGCCCTCGGATGCCCTCTCGCGCGGAACATGCGCTACTATGCAGGAGGATCGCTTGAACGCCCTCCATAATGACCTGTGCCATCCTGGGGTCACTCGGCTCTACCACTTTATCAAAGCCCGCAACCTGCCTTACTCGGTGGAGGACGTCAGGTCAGTGACAAGGAGCTGTCGGATTTGCGCAGAATGCAAACCGCACTTTTACCGACCTGACCGGGCACATTTGGTCAAGGCCACTCGCCCCTTCGAGAGGCTGAGTGTGGATTTTAAGGGCCCCCTTCCCTCAACAGATCGGAACGTGTACTTTCTGAACATAATAGACGAGTACTCCCGGTTCCCGTTTGTTGTCCCCTGCGCGGACACGTCGACTGCCACGGTGATCAAGGCATTCCGTGATCTTTTTACCCTGTTCGGGTACCCCAGCTATATACATAGCGACAGGGGCTCGTCGTTCATGAGTAATGACTTGAGGCAATTCCTGCTCTCATACGGGATTGCCTCTAGTAGGACCACGAGTTACAACCCTAGGGGCAATGGACAGGTGGAAAGAGAGAATGCTACAGTCTGGAAGGCTGTCCTATTGGCGCTGAAGTCCAAAGGCCTTCCAGTCTCCCATTGGCAGGAGGTCCTCCCAAATGCGCTTCACTCCATTCGCTCCCTCCTGTGTACGGCAACCAATGCTACTCCCCACGAGAGGATGTTCTCATTCCCTCGGAAGTCGTCCTCAGGGATATCTTTACCAGCCTGGTTGACGTACCCAGGACCCGTCCTTCTGCGGCGACATGTGAGGGCCCGCAAGTCCGACCCCTTGGTCGAACAGGTCCACCTCCTCCACGCCAACCCTCAGTATGCCTATGTGGCATATCCTGACGGGCGAGAGGACACAGTCTCGATCCGAGCCCTGGCGCCCGCAGGGGACGTAGCAACTCCTGTCGCTCCCATACCCCCAGTGACGAATCCCTTATCCCTTATCTCTCCCCCGGACGTGGCGCGGTCAGCACCGGGACCAGTGCTTAACAGTTATACTCCAATGCACAGCTTGCCTGAGATCCGGAGATCGGCGCCATCGCAGAATGTACCAGGATCCCCTGCACTACCGCTTCATCAGGGTCAACCGGCCTGTGAGTCCGTGGGAGGACAGCCGGACGCTGTTTTGGAGAGAACGCCACCGCAAGCACCTGCTCCGGTGTCACCGCCGGTATTGAGGAGGTCACAACGACGGTGCGGTCCTCCAGACCGTCTGGACTTATAATCTGTTGACTTTTTTTTTAGTCTGTTTTCGCACCCCGCCGGCCTTTGTTCTCAAAGGAGGGGTGAATGTGGTGAACCATCGTTGGTTCCCACTGTGGGGTTATTCTAATGTTGTTGTTGGGCTAGGGTGGGATTAATACACCTGTGGTTGTTACTGTTGTGGCACATCCCAGTCGGGCTCCGCCTCCTGGGAGAGGTATAAGACCCCCTGCTCGGGCGGGACCTCGTCAGTCTGGGATGGTGTACTTACGTTCTAGTAGTTCCATTGTTAGGCAATAAAAGCCTTCAGTTACCGAAGCCTTGTGTCTTGAGTTCAATTGACGTGCATCACTGGGTTCCTTCTGGCTGCTCCGGTTTCCTCCCACAGTCCAAAGATATGCAGATTAGGTTGATTAGTTATGCTAAATTTCCCCTTAGTATCCCGGGATGTGTAGATTAGAGGAATCGGCAGGGTAAATGTGTGGTGTTGTGGGGATGGGGCTTGGGTGGGATTGTTGCTCGATGGGCCAAATGGCCTCCTTCTGCACTGTAGCGTTTCTATAATTTCCATGACTAAAGCGACTTCTCAGTATAATGTGGAGTCACAATGGAGTTAGGATGGTCATATAGCCAGAATTCCAGACACTCGCTTGCCAAAGAAAATCTTCTGTGGAGAGCTTGTGTCTGGGATGTTTTCCCATCATGGTTGAAGGAACAGTTACAAGGACACTCTGAAGCTTCACTTCAGGCTTTTGATTTCGACTTCGATTCCTGGAAGAAGCTTGTCCAGGATCATTGTTCCTGGCACACAAACAAATATAAAAAAATGGTGCCAGCCTCCTTCGAAAGTGAGCACGTAGCAGGAGCAGTCAGAAAAAGTGCAAGGAGAGGAAATCCTGAGCCAGAATCCAATTGTCTGTGGTATCCTGAGCTATTGGTAGGATCCAGTACTTTCCAGGCACAGATCAGCCTGAGAGGTCACCTACCTGTACCCACATGAACCCTACCAAACACCCCAAGTGATGAACATGGCCACCTTTGCCTCGGGGGACAAACAAGAAAGGAAAGATAGCTATTTAAATGATGATAAAATTACATTTCATTGCAAAAAATAGCAAGGTTCAAACAAGCTGAATTTTGTACCATTTCACAAATCGCATAATTAAAATGGAAATCCAAAATTGACTGGAGGACGAATTAATGATAACACTCCGTACCTGCCAATCACAAAACTTTCAATTACAGAGATTTATTTTGCATGTCAAAGCATATATCTAGAAAAATCTTCGCCAGGATAATGAAAGTGTCAAGCAAACATTTACTTGTCACATTTCATTGTCTCTCCTATCTGAGAATTGAAAGATCTGCAATCACGAGCATCTTTTTTTCCTTCCCCATTCATTGAAAATAGCTTTTTGTTATTTGATCTGCCCATTATGCGCTGTAAGGAATTATAAGGCCATAGCTAAGAATTCTAACTTGTGCATTATTCCCACGAGCCCAAATGATTCACTTCTCCCTCTCAAAGCAAAAACCCGAACCTTCTGACTTCATGAAAGACTGCATGAAAAAAGATTTTACTTCTCAGGTGCTGGCCTTGCATTGTTGGCATTCACAGCAGTTCACATTTAATGAATTGTCCTCATATTTCTGCACTATGGAAGGCAATTTCATCCAAGCAGCAGAAATTGACTTCGGCACGAATAGGAAACTATATACAAGGACTGTTCTCAGTTGAAAGTTAAAGTTGGAATGGACTTGTGAAAAAGTCAATGGGTCCCTACTCTCTGTTCAACTTGGATCGAATATTTTTCACGGTAGAGAGATCTAGCTTCTGATGATAGCAGTACTGACAATTGGGGGGATCATGCTTGCTGTGCTATGATTACTGAAAATTCTATGTGATGGTGTAAAGCGCCATAGCCATCTTGCCTGGGACTTGTAAAGCAAAAAAAACACTTAGGCTCGGATCTTTCACAAAGAGACAATCATCATTGGATTGCTCTTCCGCAGTGGGAGTAGGGAGGAATCAGGGTTGTCAATGTGAGTAAATGGGATTTAGTGCAAGTGGTTGAGAGGATCGGTTCTCCAGTTACCTAGGAGTTAGACTCAGATTTTTTTCTGTCTCACATTTCCAGGGTAACTATTCGGGTAAGTCAATCTGAACTGTCCAGGCCTCCGACTCTAACCCAGAGTCGGAAAGATTGACGGAGAGTCTCACGGAGCAAAGGAATTGCCCATCAGAAGCTCAAAATTCCTGGGACATTCCCACAGATGTCAGTGCATCAGGATTTCTGTAAGGACCCAATGCGCATTTTGGGTTACATGTCTGATCTCTAATGATCTGAAGAACGTGAAGGTTGGGCCTCAATGTAATATCTTGAAGAAACAAATCTAAATACCGTTACGATGAACATTATAGAAACAGAGGGTGGGGTTTTCTGCCCATGTCCGCTCTGAAACCAGAAATTTCCGCCTGAGGTCAACGGAGCTCTAAATGGTTCATCAAATTGTTCTTCCCACCTGTGACAATTCTCGCAATGGACAGGACCGGAAAACCTACCACCGAATATATCTTTCTTGTAAAATTATCAAAACAGATATGCGTTTGTCTTTACTTACGAGATCTCTTTATTCATGGAAATCATGTTTAAAAAAAGCTTTCTTAAAGGGATACTAAAATCACATACATTAAATTGGTTTTGTATATTCTTTGTACCAGTCTACTCAAATAGTAATCATGCAGCCATCAGTGCAATTATTGACCATCCTATGAAGATCCATCCAGTTATTATTTGTTTGAAGAACATCCTAACATAGAAACATAGAAGCTAGGAGCAGAAGGAGGCCATTCAGCACGTCGGGCCTGCTCCGCCATTCATTACGATCATGGCTGATCATCCAACTCAGTCGCCTAATCCTGCTTTTTCCCCATAACCTTTGATCCCACCCAACCACCTCGAGTACATTCAATGTTTTGGCATCAACTACTTGACCTTTGTTTTGATTAGGCTATAACTTGTCTCTGATGGATAATTCAAATTCAGTTTGTGATACGGAGTATGAAAAGTCGGCTTATATGGAAATCAAATAATTTTATTTACACAAGACGTGCCTAATCATCATGAATTATTATATTCAAAATTACATGAAAATGTAGTCATAGTTTTATTCAATACCACAGATAAATGCATTATAACTAGTTGCATTTATAAAAGAAATGTAATCCATTTAAAACAGACATACTCTGCACAAGTAGCACCATTCTATTTAAATTTCTTTAACATGCAATGGGGAAATCAGATACGATAATCCAGAAATACCTGTCTCGTTGTCGGTCACCAAAACGCAATGCTTTTTCGAAAAGATCACGTTATTGATTATTTAATGGTTGCATTATTTGTTAGATGTCCTGAATAAGAAGATGAAAAGCTAAAATGTTCTCATGATTTTGCCAGGGCTGTCAGTGAGAGGAAATTACAGCAGCTGGAGATAGATGGCCATTAGCTTTATCTCGGTGATATACAGAGACATATTAGTAGAGGAGATATAACAGAGATGTATGTGTTTCATCGAGTTTTCGCAGTCTACGCGCCAAGGAAACAAAGAATTGTCAGAAGGACTAGAGGAGTGAAAAAGAAAAGAATGTTAATATTAACCGTTGATTACAGCACGTTATGAAAGCTCTGTGCGGTAAACAGATAGATTGAATGTGGAACTTGGATACTTTCAATGATCCTTAGCTGTATGAATTGTCAGCGCCTTACCAAATATTTTAGATGATGTCAAAAACCCCTGTTATTTGGTAGTTCTTCAGGGCATTGGTGAGCCACACCTGGACTATTACATGCAGTTTTAGTGTCCTTATCTGAGGAAGGATGTTCTTGCTGTAGGACAAGTTCAGTGAAGGTTTACCAGGCTGATTACTGGGATGGGCGGGCCTGTCATGTGAGGAGAGATTAAGGGGGTGACCTTATCAAAAAAATTTAAAGTGCCAAACGAGCGTAAAATGAGAGAAAATTGCACCCAATTTTTCAGTAGAGCTTTGAGACACAATCTTATGGCACTTAGTGCAAAAGAAAAGTCAAAGTGCGACTCGTGCCAGTAGATGGAGTGGATGGAGTCTATTCTTGCTGGAAAGAGTGCGCTATCGCATATGCACAGATCTCTCAGTGTTCTGTACAACAGAATAGAGAGATCTGTCAGTCCCTTCCACCCCCTGGATATCCCCCCCCCCCCCCCCCACCCCCCTCCCAATTGCTGCTTCTTTAGATGATCATTTCCTCCATCCCTCTGGTGGGAAGTGCCAGGATGTCCACTGGCAGTGCCAGGGTGCCAGGATGGCACTACCCCCGCCCCTGACCACCCAGTCCCACTGGCAAGGCTATCATATCAGGTCCCCATTGCTGGGGACAATGCGTGATCCTCGCTAGTGAGGACATCCACCAGCGAGGCCATTAAGACAAGTGATCCTGGACAAGTCTATCTGGGACTCACTAATAATATTTAAATAAAGATTTAAATATTTATTCACACTAACAATCCAGGGCTGGTAAGATCACAAGAGGCGAGAAATCGGGCCTGGACCCCATTTTTCACCTCTGTCACGCTTGCCACACCAATCGACTGGCGGAACAAGCTGGTAAGATCATTCCCTAAGTCACTTAGAATTATATTCACTCGAGTTTAGAAGAGTGAGAGGGGATCTCATCGAAACTTGTAAAATTCTAACAGGATCAGATAGTGTAGGTTCAGAAAGAATGTTCCCAATGGTGGGAGTGTCCTGAACTAGGGGTCATAGCTTGAGGACATGGGGGACAGGCAGGATCAGGTTATTGAATTTGTTGATCAGCCATAATCATAATGAATGGCGGAGCAGACTCGAAGGACCAAATGGCCTCCTCCTGCTTTCATTTTCGACATATGTTTCTATGTATTTTTCTATGTGTAGCAAAATAATTCATCATGGCTTCCCACAGAAATCTTCAGTGTTCAGCACTATGAAAGTGGGTCGTTTTCTATTTTTGACGTCCATTCACCCATTCGCTATACTTCACACTGGACATTTAAACTTCTCTTACAGCAGCTAGTGCCATAAAAAGGGAGGGAGGGGTTGTCTGGTGCTATGATGAAACTCTTCATGGGACTGTGCATTCCACATTTCTGAAGATGAAGTCACTACATTCAGTGGTTCAAATTAAACTTACTAAATAATTCATATTGCAATGTTACAGTCTCAGGCAACATTTACGACAATGATACAGAGCTATATTACTGACAAATGTAAATCGATAGGTAAACCTCCACATATTTTAAATGGAGAATTTGTTCACACCAGCACATAAAGACAATAAGATAAATCAAACCTCATTAAATGGGAACTCCACACCTTTCACTCTACATTTTGATATGAACAAAATTGTTAGTGGGATTTTGTGAGCCTTTGATTGCTATGTTTTGGAGAATGTCATTGGACTTTGGCATTGCATTACTTTTTCCTGATGGGGGCGGTTTAGCTCATTTGGCTAGACAGCTGGTTCGTGATGCAGAGCAATGCCAACACCGTGGTTTCAATTCCTATACCGACTGAGATTATTCACGAAGGCCCGCTTTCTCAAATTTGCCCTCTGCCCGAAGTTCAGTGATCCTTAGGTTAAAGCACCACTAGTCAGCTCTTCCATTCAACTGGGATGGCAGCCTATGGGCATCTATGATGTGGAGATGCCGGCGTTGGACTGGGGTGGGCACAGCAAGAAGTCTCACAACACCAGGTTAAAGTCCAACAGGTTTATTTGGAATTACGAGCTGTCAGAGCGCTGCTGCTCACCTGATGAAGGAGCGGCGCTCCGAAAGCTCATGATTCCAAATAAACCTGTTGGACTTTAACCTGGTGTTGTAAGACTTCTTAATATGGTCATCTAGGACTATGGCGACTTTATCTTTTCCTTTTTTCTGATGCAGTAAATTTTGATTAATATTCCATTGTAATATTCTGATGATATAATCTTAAATTGCTTTACAATGTTATACAGCTTATAAGATGAAGGAGGTAGTTGAGCCCTGACTCTGCTGGTCACCAGTATGAACATCCCAGAGGCAGTAATACCGACCACAGTGTCCTGTAGGGAGGGTGCAGCTGCAGCTTTGAGATGACCACACGGTGCATGGTTAACTGCAGAATGTCGATCTCATGCACCAGAATCCCACACAATTTGGTGGTGGACTGCTCCTTGATCCACAATAGTGATAGGGGCCTAATTTCCAAATCAGGTGTCAGAGGCTGTGCAAAGAGAGATCGCACATGAATAAGGAATAGCCCTATATAGAGGAGAGGACTTTTACTTTACAGTAAAATATATTTGTCAAACGTTTGCTTGCTTATCCTTAAATCTTAGAAATCACTGCAAGGTCATGTTGATACATTAAGATATTCTGGCATTATTTCCCATGAACTGATAAGTATTGGTGATGGTTGACTTTCCACGTACAAAAACGAGGGCAGAATTTTGAGATAGTTGAGGAGTAATATATATTATTAAGAAAGCCATAATTTCTTTACTTGTTATTCCCTTTCTATATAAATTATACTTTGACAACATAACTTTTGTTCTCCGAGCATTTTGTAAGTTATCAAGATCAAACAATAATCCCAAATCAAGTTGGTGATAACATGTACTGAGAGTAAAGGGGCTGGATTTACATTCCGGGGTCAGGAACCTGAGGTCAGGACCAATTTTAGATTTGGATTCCACATGTTCCAATCATATCCACCCAGATATTTAAAGGTCAGGCCAATTAGTAACAGAGAGTAGGCTTTCTGTCCAATTAAGCACGATGGGCCAGATTGCACGGCTGGAGAGCCAATGGAAGGCCCAGCAGCTGAGTTGGGAGCTGCCAATGCGAGATGAAGAGAGGGTGCCTCAACATAACAGTTCCCTCAGAAGCAAAGGTTAACATTTTTCATATTCAGAATGGCCACAGTCTCCCACCCTGATTGTGGAGAGATAACCTCCCTCCAAGTAATGGCCAGCAACTACAGCTGTGACCCTAATGACCGTGGCTGGTGTGGGTAGGGGATCCTTTATAGAATGAAGTGCACCATCTGCCCACCCCCCTCTATTTTCCAATATAAACCCACCATGGCTCTCCAACCGGTCATGCAATGTCTTCATTTTTAATATTTTTAGGCTTGTTTCTAAATCCCTCCATTGTCCTGTCCCTCTCTGTAATTCATCCGTCTGGACAGTCCTCTGAGATATCTGCACTCACTTAATTCTGACCTCTTCACCATCCTCAATTTTAATTACTCCAGTATTGATGGTCATGTCTTCAATTGCTTAGGACTTAATCTCGATGACAATCTCCCTCAGTCTCTTCACCTCATTTTACTCCTTTAAAACATTCATTAAAACTTCACTCTTTGACCAAGCTTTTGGTCATCTAATCTAAGGCTTAGTAGCATTTATATATAATACTCCTGTGAAGCATCTTGGGATATTTTATTACACTAATGGTGCTATATAAATATAAGTTATTGATGTTGCTATTGTTTTCCTTCAAACTCTTAGCACCAGGACACATCCGCAGGCTGTACGAACAGTGGCATTGCATATTTCCAAAGAAGCATCTGTGTACCAATTATTCAATGCACAGTCAAGATAAAAATAAATACACTTCTGAATGCAAGTGGAGTCTTGACAATTAGTGGTGCAATTTAGAAAACACGCCCATACTCACTCAATATTTATTTGATTCTCCTTAGGAGTTTCAAGTTAGATACAACAATGTCATAAGACTAATCATTCAAAGAAAATATTTCTATTTATCCCTGTTACACCAGTGAAATCAGAAACACACCTCCCTCTGTAGTTCCAGGATTAATGTTAACTGTATTCCTGCCAGCAAAAAGTTCAAAGTCTAATTGAACAGTAATATTATTGATATAATCCATGTTGCAGACAACAATATTGTGGAACAATTTTGTAACAGTTTGTTTAGTTGTTGCGTCATTCCTTGTTTTCCACCAGAACCAACCCTCCCACATCCTGACACCTGGCAAACCACAATTGGGAACTTACTTGAAGGACTTGGCAGTTTTAAATTTTTACCTTCTGATAATTTGAGTCTCCATGTTGGCTATTGTTAATTTGGTGTACAGCTTCCTTGTCTCCAGATATAAGCTTAATATATTTCTAATTGCAAATAAGTTGATGGCTCTGCAAAGTTAGTGCCATGTACATATGTACATAAGCATTACCAATGATAGGTCACTTATGGTCATGGTATTAACATGGACAGCAAAATGCAAAGTTAGTAAATAATCACTTTAAAATTATAACTGTTTTGTTACAGACTAGAACATTGCCCCTATATCTATTGAGATACTTTCAACTTTGAATATTGTGGATCAAACAAGTGTGGAAGGAATTCATAGAAATCATAGAAACCCTACAGTACAGAAAGAGGCCATTCGGCCCATCGAGTCTGCACCAACCACAATCCCACCCAGGCCCTACCCCCATATCCCTACATATTTACCCACTAATCCCTCCAACCTACGCATCTCAGGACACGAAGGGCAATTTTTAGCATGGCCAATCAACCTAACCCGCACATCTTTGGACTGTGGGAGGAAACCGGAGCACCTGGAGGAAACCCACGCAGACACGAGGAGAATGTGCAAACTCCACACAGACAGTGACCCAAGCCGGGAATCGAACCCAGGTCCCTGGAGCTGTGAAGCAGCAGTGCTAACCACTGTGCTACCGTGCCGCCCTATTAGCTGCCATTCAGTGAAAGTGTTCATTATATTCTACATGAAGAGACTATTTTGCTAACTCTGTACGAGTATGACAGCCTGGTGCTCAAATGTTGATGTTGCATGTATTTATCTGGCAATGTCCAGGCATCCCTATTCGGATTGTTATTCACAGGTATAACTTACAGAGCGGCAGCTGAGACTAGATAGTCTGGTGCAGCAGATAAATCAATTCTGAAAATGATATTCAGTCCATGTGGCCCTGAGGTTCATTGCAAAAATCCCAATAATGTATTGCATATAAATTGTTAATACACTCGCCTGCAACAATAAGATAAATTCTTATCTTGGCAATGTTCACAGCTTTCCAACTCAGCAGCAACAAGGTGACCAGGTTTAAGTTCTGTCGAACAAATCAATGATTGGCTGTCCCTAAAGTCCTGCACAAGGATCCGCTGAAAGAATATCAGTCGCGTAACACAGATAATTTGCTTGTCATACAATGTGAACTGTGCTATTCTCACAAGACATGCTGCAATGTCAGAAATTGACACTGAATATGGTACATGGATCTATACATAAAAGGGTTATACCTTCCAACAGTTGGGTCCACTTGAATTGATTAATTTTTAAAAGACTTAAATAGTTTCATTATTAAAGTAAGGGTTTGCTTGGGTTTCAGCACTGAAATAAAGTCATTGGTCACTCTTAATATAAGCAATTACAGATGACGGCCTTTATTTCTGTGAAGTGGATAGATTGTGAAAATCCCAAACCAGTATTCACTTCTGTTAGCTAGATTCAGCTGTAAAGCACTGCTAAATAAAATTACTTCAGAGCGATGAGCAAAAATGATGCAGTTTTCTCTGCAATATATTTTGAGATATATTTAAAATGCCTGCTAAGTTAAAAGTCATAAAGGGTACAAAACCATTGAAGGAGGAAGAAAAAGATCGGAGGAAATATTAATCTAAAAACCTTCTTGATTGATGTTTCTCAATAAATATTTACAACATGGCTACCCCGGTAACAGGTCTTCCTCCATGCTAGACAAGGTCATTGATGGTTACAGCTTCTGTTGAAACATTGGGGACTGTGTTTTATCATCAGCTTCAAGGTACTCCAGGGCTGGAGAAAAATGGGAATCATGCTATCAATCCACAGGTCAATCATGGGTGGAATCTTACGGCCGTTCATGCCGGTGGGATTTTCTGGTCCCGTGCAGTAAACGGAGGTTTGGCTGGGAGCCAAATTCTCCATCCTTGCTACAGTGAGGCATGAATGGGCGGTAAGATCACACTCTTTTGTGTCTTTGTCCTCCTGTTCTTTCGAATGGAGTAGCTCTGAGTTGCCCCTATCTGTGATAGTACAGGAATGTCCAACTCGAGGGCCTCTATGTTGGTAAGATAGAAACATAGAAAAACTACAGCACAAAACAGGCCCTTCGGCCCCACAAGTTGTGCCGAACATATCCCTACCTTCCAGGCCTACCTATAACCCTCCATCCTATTAAGTCCCATGTACTATAGAAACATAGAAAAACTAAAGATGATTAATATTTATGGGTAGACATAAAGTTTTCTACTTCAAATCATTTTATTTCCCCATAGAAAAAGTGGGGCAATTATCCCAGTCCGCTGCGCTACTTTTGTAGTGCGGCGGGCCAGGAGACTCAGGCAGAGGTCGTTTCGCAGGCTCCCCATTGGGCACCATGGCCTCCCCGAGTCTCTGGCAGCTGATATTTCCAGTGCCATCAGCCCCATGCCAGAAATCGGTGCAGAGCTGCTTAATTTATTTAAATGTGCATTTGACTCTATTTTACATTCCATTAGCAGCCCGGGACTGAAGTCTCCGGGCCAGCTAGTGTCTGCCCCGCCCCCCACCCCCGCCTCGCCAGGAGTGGTTCACTCCAGCGGGGTTTATTATAGCTCCTCCCTACTTGCATGGAGCTAGTGGCCTGACCCCGCTAGAGTGAAGAGAGGCAATCGAGGCGCCCCAGAAGGCCTCGGGTAAGGAGGATATCCTCTGGGCATTGCCACCTTGGCAGTGCCAGCCTGCCCCCCTGGCACAGCCCAAGGGGCAAAGTGGCAATACCCAGGGGGCACCTTGGCACTGCCCACCAGGCATCGAGCAGTGCCAAGGGGGCAGAGCCTAAAGAGGTGGGGCCTCTGGGAGTGCAATCAGTGGGGGTGGGGGACCTCGCTGCCACTCTGCATAGGGATCACCAGCAGAGGGAGGGAGGCCAGCAATCGGGGCTGGCCATCGGGGGTGGAGGGAGGGGGGGAAGGGGTGTCAGGACTGCAGGGGGGGAAGCAGGGCTGCAGCGGGGGATGGATCGGGAGATCAGGGCTGTGGGGGCGAACAGGGGAGATCGAAGGCGGGCTGGAGGCAGGTGGTGGTTGAGGTTGGCCTGGACATGTACGCGGGCCAGCGATCGGGAGGCTGGGAGGGTCAGCGATGGGGGGGGTTGCTGTGCTGGCCAGTGATCGGGAGGCCATCTGTGCGGCGCCATTGCGCATGCGCCAATCGCGGCGCTGATAGATCGGTGTATGCGCAGTGGTTCGCTCAGCATTATGCTGCCAACGCCTCCAGCAGGAATAGGTCCCACTCACTGATGTTTGGAGTGATTCACACTCATGCACTCTGCAGTGCACAGAGTGTGGGAGATTCATTTTGAAACTCCCGCTGAAAAAAACAGCAGGATTTACTCCAGTTTTTACGCAAATTCGACATTTAGAATTTAATTGGGAGAATCCCACCCAAAATCTCCAATGACAAATAAAAACTGTCGATATGCTATCGGGTCAAATGTCAGTAATGAGAACAAGTTTTCCCACAACTTAAAAAGATATGTGCAGCATGTGTGAAACATATTTTATCATTTGTGTGAATTTATTATTAGTATATGTCTATGAATCTTAAACTATTGCATGGTGATGCTATTAAGAACAACTCTTATGAAAGAAATTAAAGTTAAACAGGTTCCACCCTTAATGTCGATATTTATATTTGCACAAAAACATTTAAGCACGTCTTTTGGACTGTGGGAGGAAACCCACGCAGACACAGGGAAAATGTGCAGACTCCGCACAGACAGTGGATGGGGAAGAGGGGGGGAGGCTGCATGGGATACTCTATTGGAGAATTAGTGCAGACTCGATAGGCTGAATTTAAGTTTATTTATTAGTGTCACAAGTAGGCTTACATTAACACTGCAATGAAGTTAGTGTGAAAATCTCCTAGTTGCCACATTCCGGTGCCTGTTCGGGTACACTGAGGGAGAATTTAACATGGCCAATGTGCCTAATCAGCACATTTTTCGGACTGTGGGAGGAAACTGGAGCACCCGGAGGAAACCCACGCAGACACGATGAGAACGTGCAGACTCCACACAGACAGTGACCCAAGCTGGGAATCGCTCCCGGGTCCTTGGTGCTGTGAGGCGGCGGTGCTAACCACTGTGCCACCGTGCCACCTTGTGCTAGTTAGGTGCATTGGTCATGCTAAATTCTCCCTCAGTGTACCCGAACAGGCACCGGAGTGTGGCGACCTGGAGATTTTCACACTAGCTTTATTGCAGTGTTGATGTAAGCCTACTTGTGACACTTATAAATAAATTTAAACATGATGCTAAAACATTAAATGGTCTAATTCTTCCACATTGAAGACATGAACGGCACTGAAACAAGTTCGAGTTTGTTCTTTCTTCCATTAAGCTACATAGACCTGCAGCAAGAGAGAATGATTGGCATTAAAACCTGATTAAGAAAATATTTTTAGGGTGCACATTGATCTCCTTCAGGCCTGACTTAAGAATAGATTAATGGAACAAGCTTTTAACAAATTATTTCAGGCAGAAGTCAAAGATTAAAAGAAGCATGTGATTTCAGTCTATCGGGCATTTTCATTATCAAGTGGATAAACTGTTCTTCAACAGTAATAATCGAAATAAAAGGACATCTGTCTTCACTCTTGTAAATTTACAATTGCTTGTTTCAGTTGTCGGTGATTTTGCTAAATTCATTCTGACCAATTTAAGCCAACATTTTTTCAAATGCAACATTGTTACTCAGTTTCCAGTTAATGTCCTGGTTGATGTTATTATATTGACAAAGTCAAGTGAAATGTTGTACCACATGAAAATAGTCGCTCAGAGTTGTCAAGCTGACTGTCAATAATAGAATGAAATCACACTGTTCAGAATTAGCATGCTAGCACCCAATGCGTCAGTGTGAACTCCTTTGCTCATTATTTACAAGGAAGCATTAACTCAATTATAACAACCATTTTTATGCTTCCATTAAAATAGCACCATATAAATAATGAACATCCACAGTTCAAATTTCCGGACCACCGTGAATGGATTTTTTTATGCATACACATTAATAGCAGTGCAGTTTGGATAAACTGGTACTCCAAATAATATCCTGATTTAGCTGACAACATTTAAAGAGGAGTGGGGATAAAATTAATAGACATTAAAGGTACAGGTGCATCTTTTAGCATAATCCACACATTCATGCAGTCCCAGGCAATCCAACCCAACCCATGTGAATATCATGGATATCTACACATAGATCATTTTCAAGGCATGCATTACGGGAACAAAAGTGCAAGCAGTTTCAATACTAACTTACTAAAGGAAGTGGATAAATACTTGAAAAAGAAAATCTTGCAGAGAAAGAGCAGGAGAGTAGAACTAATTGTATAGCTCTCTCACACAGCAACGGGCAGCACAGTGGCACAGTGGTTTACACTGCTGCCTTAGAGCGCCAGGGACCTGGATTCAATTCCAGCCTTGGGTAACGCCTGTGTGAAGTTGGCACGTTTTCCTCGTGTCTGTGTGGGTTTCCTCTGGGTGCTCTGGTTTCCTCTCACAGTCCAAAGATTGATCCTTAATATCAGGGGGATTAACGGGTTAAATGCGTAGGGTTACGGGGATAGGGCTTGGGATTGTTGTTGGTGGAGGCTTGATGGGCCAAGTGGCCTCCTCCTGCACTGTAGGGATTCTATGAGTCATAGAATAAATGGTCTGAATGGCTTCCTCCCGTGCTATGCATATGATTCAGTAATTATTTTAAAGTTAAGACTTTGAATAGCTGAGTGAATGGAACTATCATCATCTGCTGAATGACTCCCAAATGACTTTTAAACCAAAAAGAATTATGGCCAATCGGCTCCACAGGGGACAATAATAATGATTTCTCCTTCCAGGTAGGAGAGGTTTAAAAAGAATTCGGTGAAATAATTAAAAGATGGAAGTGATTGGAACTGAAAGTACTCCCCCTCCAGTAATGTTCTCTTTTAAAGAGAATTGCGTTATTTATGTTTGATCTGATGAGTGAAGAGTGGAAAGAAAGATACATTTGCTTTACTAATACTATGCAGGTAGGTCACAGCACATGTTTTCATTTGATATTGGTTCCAGCCTATTCATTCATCAAGTATCAATTGATTTTCTGTGGATTTTAATTAACAAATGTTGACTTTGCATATTTCTGTTGACTTAATAAGTGGAAGAATTTGACTTCCATCAGAATATCCCAGTTATCAGACATGGTTGGTCTATGAAATGATTGTGGCATTCTTAAGAAAGAGCGTGATAAGTAGAAAATATTTGGCATGAGAGATCACACTACCTTCATTGTAATTATTTGGTTTATCTTACAGTATTGTAACTCATATCTAGGTGACAGAAAGAGGCAAGGTCATTATTTCTCCAAAGTATCTGCCTAAGGCTTGTTACTAGCACTGTTGTATTCAACTGATGGCCTCCTTATTCCAGGTTATTTTGAATAGAGTGTTATACTTCATATGTGCGCTAATATTTGTTGAAGGATTGAGAAATTTATGAATATTGTTTGAAGAGCTAATTAACAAATGGGTTAATCTAAGCTAAAACCAAGGCTCACGTTTTTAGATGGTAAAAGATGAGAGATCAGCCAGGAAGGTATTGGAATAATGTACACCAATAGAGCATACAATTCTGCTTCACTCAGCTGATTTTAATTTGGAGTCTCTATCGGCATCTCTAATACTGCAAGTCCTCACTGTAAGTTGCCTTGCTCAGTGGCGTTTTACTTTCAAGTCGTTTCTTTCTCAGGAGGTGTTTCTCCGAATTACATTGCAATTTCTGTTTTTATATCATCACACATCATCAATATCACAGTGGCACAGTGGTTAGCATTGCTGCCTCACGCCTCCAGGGACATGGATTTGATTCCTGGCTTGGGTCACTGTCTGTATGGAGTGTGCACATTCTCCCCGTGTCTGTGTGGGTTCCCCCTGCAGGATTCCTAGCCTTTGACCTGCTCTGGTAGTCACAGTATTTATATGGTTAGTCTAGTTCGGTTTTTGGTCAATAGTAATCTTCAAGATGTTGATGGTGGGTGATTCAGTGATGGTAATGTCATTGAATGCCAATGGGCGATGGTTAGATCCGCTCTTGTTGGAGATTGTGGTACTGTGTGGCATGAATGTTCCACTATTTTAAAAAAAAATTAATTCATGGGATGTGGGCATTGCTAGCTTGGCCAGCATTTATTGCCCATCCCTGAGAGCAGTTAAGAGTCAACCACATTGCTGGGGCTCTGGAGTTACATGTAGGCCAGACCAGGTAAGGACAGCAGATTTCCTTCCCTGAAGGACACTAGTGAACCAGATGGATTTTTGCAACAATTGACAATGGTTTCATGTCATCATTAGACATTTAATTCCAGATTTTTATTGAATTCAAATTTCACCATCTGTCATGTTGGGATTCGAACTGGGGTCCCCAGAGTATTACCCTGGGTCTCTGGATTACTAATCCAGCGACAATACCATTACACCATTGCCTTCCTGTAATGAGATGCAATGTCCCATTTAACACCTCACATTGGTGGCTAACAGTTATTTGGAAATATTATTGTTTTAACTTAATTTTTGCCTCGTAGAAACTATTTGATGCACATGCATTAGGCTATTTTCAATAATTGCCTAAACTTTCCTAAAATTCTGCAGTGAGCTTTGTTAGAGGACAATGATTCCACAGAAGAAGCTAATTATTGTGCAAATGTAAGGCTGACTGACCTCCAGCATTTTCACATCTGCTCCAACATTGAAATGCAATGATGATAAGTGCCTTATGTTAAGTACTATGATAATTCACATTTACATTAACTCTGGCTTAAAAAATGGTGGGGTAGATTTTTTAACTTGCTGCCCAAGTATCATTATAACAAGGCTCTTTCATAAAGAATGCAACTGTGCTTATTGTGACTAAAGATATTTGGGGTTCCTTTCTGAGCATTAGGTTTTTATAATTTCATCTGACCAAGGAGTGGAAATCTTAAGAAAATTTTAAATTTAGATCAAATATACTTGAACATGTCCATTCTCGATCCTTTGTTCCATACAGTTTATGTTGATATAAATCATATTTAACAAGCTACGTGGCCACGATTCAGGCATGAGTCACCTAAGTTGCATTAGGAGTTATTTACATATTGCCTGGGCTTCACATTTGCAATGTTAATGATATCTGTGGTGATAGAATCGGCCAAATGATCCTTGGAACAGCTGCATTTTGACTAACCTGCGACTCCATCACCCTCATTTCAATAGATTGATGTCCTACATTTTATTTGTCTGTACAAGCCCACCAAAATCAAATCTCAGACAGCCAAATGCAAGTTTCCATATCCTGATGTATAAATCTTCATTGATATTATTCTTCATGGCTTTGTAGAAATATTTGTTGACCACACATAATGGAGAGTAATTATCACTGTGTTGATGGAAAGTAAATCATTGTTTGATCAGTTACCCATTATACACTCTGTCCAATTTCCTTTTTCTATTAAAGTCTCTGGAAAAGAAATTCAGGTGGCTGATCTAATACCATCATGATCCCTTTAATAGCTTACCCTTTGAAAAATTGGGATATCTGGAAGTTGCTACTAATTAAGATCACCGGCATCTGAACTTTTAAGAAAATGGACACCAGAATTTATTTATCTGCATTTTGCCAAGAAGAATTTTACAACTAGGGCCTGTGATCTTGTGAATGCTGCCCTGAATTTGCTCTTGTTTTAAACCCTGTTACTTTCAGACTTGGAGTGGTAGGACAAGGGAGTCATTTTACCTTTCCTCGCATGGCCCTAACAATCTGGTGAAGCTACAACACAGGCCAGCATGCCAAACAGCTGAAGCAGCATGCTGACGGAGCAAAGTAATCCCACAACCAGCAGATCAGATCAAAACACTGCAGCCTTGCCACATCCAGTCATGAATGGCGGTGGACATTTAAAAAACTAACAGGAGGAGGAGGCTTCACAAATATCCCCATCCTCAATGATGGGAGAGCCCAGCAGGTCAGTGTGAAAGACAAGGATAAAGCATTTGCAACTACCTTCAGCCAGAGGCGCTGGGTGGATAATCCATTTTGGCCTCCCCCCTGAGATCTCCAGTATCACAGATGCCAGTCTGCAGCCAACTCAATGCACTCCACATGATATCAAGAACAGCTGCGAAGACACTTGATCTTGCCAAGACTTTCGGCTCTGACAATATTCAGCAATAGAACTGAAGACTTGTGCTCCGGAACTAGCTACCTTTCAAGAAATGTTATCACATCCTAGCCAAACTGTCCCAATACAGCTACTATCATGCAGCACCTATCAAGAATGCAGAAGCAAGACGATGTTTCAGTTATCAGGCCTTTCTTGGAACTGAAAGATGTTGAAGATGAAGAGTATTTGAGAAGGAATCTGTTCCCACTTACATGTTATTCATTTGCAGCGTTTTCCTTTCCATTGCTTTGACCTACTGAAAACATCTATCGGTCTAAAGTTCATTTGAAGCACGTATTAAAATTAAATAATTCAGATAAATGAACACTCCATAAAGCTTATTTATGTACATCAGCATGGTGGCACAGTAGTTAGCACTGATTCCACACAATGCCAGGGACCTGGGTTTGATTCCGATCTTAAGTGCCAGTCTGTGCAGAGTTTGCATGTTCTACCCGTGTCTACATGGGTTTCCTCCGAGTGCTCTAGTTTCCTCCCACAGTGCAAAGTTTCCAAGTTAGGTAGATTGGCCATGCTAAATTGCCCTTTAGTGACCTAAGATGTGTAGGTTAGGGGGATTTGTGGGTAAATGCGTGGGGTTATGAGGATGGGTCGAGGGGTGGGCCTGGGTAAGATGCAATGTCGAGAGTTGGTGCAGACATGATGGGCCGAATGGCATCCTTCTGCAGTGTAAGGATTCTATGATCTTAAAACAAGAAATGTTATCACATCAACCTTTCAGCTATTAAATTAGTGTCCAAAAGTGTGTAGGTTAGATGATTTAGCCATGGTAAGCAGGGTTACAGGGATAGGGTGGGGGGTGGGGGCCAGGCTGCATGAGATACTCTTTTGGAGAATTGGTGCAGACTCGATAGTCTGAAGTTTAAGTAGGCTTACATTAACACTGCAATGAAGTTATTGTGAAAATCCCCTAGTTGCCACATTCCGACGCCTGTTCAGCTACACCGAGGGAGAATTTAGCATGGCCAATGCACCTAATCAGCAGGTCTTTCGGACTGTGAGAGGAAATCGAAGCACCCGGAGAAAACCCATGCAGACACGGGGAGAATGTGCAGACTTCGCACAGACAGTGACCCAAGCTGGGAATCGAACCCAGGTCCCTAGTGCTGTGAGGCAGCAGTGCTAATCACTGTGCCACGGTGCCACCCATGGCCTCCTCTTGCACTGTAGGAATTTAAGATCAAAAATATTTAGCGAAAATTAATCTTTTTTTATTCATTCATGGGACATGGGCGTCGCTGACTGGCCTGCATTTATTCTTCGTCAGGTGAGTGGGAGATACCTGTTGGACTTTAACCTGGTGTTGTTAGACTCCTTACTGTGTTTACCCCAGTCCAACGCTGGCATCTCCACTGCATTTATTCCAACAGGTTTATTTGGTAGCACAAGCCACTAGCTTTCGGAGCGCTGCCCCTTCATCAGGTGAGTGGGATTTCAGTTCACAAACAGGGCATATAAAGACACAAACTCAATTTACAAAATAATGGTTGGAATGTGAGTCTTTACAGGTAATCAAGTCTTAAAGGTACAGACAACGTGAGTGGAGAGACGGTTAAGCACAGGTTAAAGAGATGTGTATTGTCTCCAGCCAGAGGCTGGCTGGAGACAATACACTCAATCTAACTCAATTTTGTAAATTGAGTTTGTGTCTTTATATGCCCTGTTTGTGAACTGAAATCCCACTCACCTGATGAAGGAGCAGCACTCCGAAAACTAGTGGCTTGTGCTACCAACTAAACCTGTTGGACTTTAACCTGGTGTTGTGAGACTTCTTACTGTGTTTACCCCAGTCCAACGCCGGTATCTCCACATCATGGCTGCATTTATTCCCCATCCCTAGTTGCCCTTGGCTAGGCCATTACAGAGGGCAGATGAGAGTCAACCACATTGCTGTGGATCTGGAGTCACATGTAGTACTTATTTTGTCAATTACAGTACTTGCAGTCAGCATCAAAAACATTTCCTTTGGACCATTCCTTCTGATGGCTGACTACCATGTCAGCAGCTTCTGATGTTAACCAGATGTGTTAAAAGATAACATGCAACATCTCCTGTCATTTTCCCAATATGCAAATGCAGCATCAACTCCTCCAAATGCAAAACTACAGCCAGAATTGAACCTTATCAGCTGAGAAACAAAGACAGATTAAAAACAAAGGACTCTGCTATAAGTTAGCCTTTTTTATCTCAGCTCAGCAGTATTTCAATTGATCTTCTAGGTTTGTGCATCTGTCAGATCCGCCCAATACAGGAAATCAATGTTACAAGCGCTATCGTGGCTGTATGACACTCTTTTTGATCAACCCAGTTGATATATTTTACCAAGGCTCCTCCAATGTTTTCCGTCTGCTAACTTTCTTTTCTCTGAGGTCAAGTGAATTAGCTTCTTGATTCAGGGCCATGTTTATGGTTATCAGGAATATCATGCGTGATATCCTGTAAAAATGCATTAGTTGGAGTATCTTGATTTAAATCTCCAAGGTGCATTTGCTGATTACAAGATTTCACAGCTAAAGTGATAGTGCTGTACAAATTATCTGTCCTGGCTTATCTGATGTTATCAAAGGCACCACAGGCTTGAATGTCACATAATAAATTATTTATTGTTGCTGAAGATTCTCTTGGCCTGATGTTAAAATTTTCTGACAATGCTCGCGATTGGAACCGCACATTTAACATGAAATTTCAGTGCGGCGGAGTAAATTTATTGTTTTCAGATTATTTACTTCTATTTCCAGTTTGAGGAAGGGCTTTTGAAAGGTCCATTGTGATATAGTCGAGTGGGGTTCCATGTGGTGAGGTAGGAATTAGATGGTTTCAAAATAAAATTTAGATACTTTCTCTTATACAGACCTAGTTGTAGAATCATGGAATCCCCACAGTGCAGGATGAGGCCATTCGACCCATCGAGTCTGCACCGACTCTCTGACAGAGTATCTGCCCCAGGCCCACCACCGCCTTCTAAATCCATAAGCCCACGCATTTACCATGGCTAATTTTATTTTATTTATTAATATCACAATTCAGCTTACTTTAACACTGCAATGAAATTACTGTGAAAATCCCCTTCTTGCCACACTCCGGCACCTGTTTGGGTACACTGAGGGAGAATTTAGCATGGCCAATGCACCTAACCAGCATGTCTTTCGGACTGTGGGAGGAAACCGGAGCACCCGGAGGAAACCCACGCAGAGAACATGCAGACTTGTCACAGACAGAGACCCAAGGTTAGAATTGAGCCTGGGTCCTTGGCGCTGTGAGGCAGCAGTGTTAACCACTGTGCCACCATGCCACCCCCAATCAATAATCAATCTAACCTACACATCTTGGGAAACTAAGCGGCAATTTACCATGGCCAATCCATGGTGTTAGTTATTCATCCGGTAAGATTATAATAATAAAAATGCAGAGTTCCAACAAATGGGAATAAATAACTTTGAAAATAATAATATTTATGAATAAAATAATGGCCCTGATCTTTCTGGAGTGGTATACACCAATAATTAATCCCTCACCGTTTAGCTTGGGAATATACCTGTGAGTTGTTGGAAATGTGAGCTGATAACAGTTTGGTAATCAGAGCAACAGACATTTGAGACTTTAGGACTTTAGGAACTACATTTATATTTACAGTAACTACATTTATTTAACCAAAGAAGTTTATAACAAAAAAATCTCTAAATTTTACTGTCTACCGGAATGAGAAAATGGGTAAAATTTTCTGGTCCTTCCCCCAACGGGATCTTCAGGCCCCGCCGAAGGCAACAATCCAGTTCACTAATGCCCCTATAGGGATTGAAATCTGCTATCGTTACCTGGTCTGGTCTCCAGTCAATGTCATTGACTCTTAAATGTCTTCTGAAATCAACTTAAGGGCAATTCAGGATGGGCAACAAATTCTGGCCCAGTCAACGACACCCTCATCCAATGAATAGAACAAAGCTGCCCTAAATTGTGGAATCACATAAAACAGTCGGTGTTTTGCTTCATAAACACAGGCTGCTTCAGTATAGTCTGTACGATGAACAACCCAGACATTTGTTTGACTCGTTCAGCCAATCACTGGAGCTTGCGGCCTACATACCTGACATCTCAATGCTACACAAACAACCTATTTCATGTTAAGGGACCCACTCTCTACCACTAAACGGAAAATGTTCAAACCTTGCAGCCTTTTTGAGTTATTTTAGAGCTTGGGGAGCCTATGGTTCCTCATTGGCGACACCTCAGCCAATCAGTGTGGACTTGCCAACCAATCAGTATCATTTTCCCCTGAAGCATAAACTTGCAATCATTTGAAATTTGTCATTCTTGCCTTTGTCCTGATGAGCATAAAACGAAATGTTTTGGCAACATGTTCCTCTGTTCAGCAACATCCTTATAATAGTATTTTTTTTAATGCCTGTCAATTTTTCATTTCTAGCATTGTGATGGAATATCTGCCTGTGTAACCATCAACGAACCATAAATATTTATCTGAAATCCATCGAATGGAACGTAGCTTTCTGAAATAAAACTGATGCAACAGCGCAACCGTCTATTATTACAGTTTCAGTCTCTATGATATACAATCAGTGAGTATGCAGAAGGACAAAGTATAATTTCAAATATGAATGTCATCGTCTTTTATAGGATAACTTACCGTGATTGATAGTAGGACATCTTCAGAACCATCTGCATTAAAAGGCCATATTAGTAGAGATAAAGCAGTCATATTCTCGATAGTAATGATGATCATTTGCAAAATCAATCTCCCTCTGTCGGTGCACAATTGGTACTCTGTGTGATTTAGTTCCCTTTCCTTCTGCTTGGAGTACATATTATTTGTCATAAGGTGACTGCATATTCATAAGTGATCATGAGGTTGCACGGGAGTTGAGTTCAGATGTCATTCTACTGCCACAGTACCGAAAGGATGTTGATGCATTGGAAAGGGTGCAGAAGAGATTTAAAGGATGCTGTCTGGTTTGGAGGATATGGACTATGAAGAAAGGTTGAACAAACTTGGATTGTTTTCATTGGAGCATCGGAGGATGAGGGGGGACCTGACAGAGGTTTACAAATTATGACAGGATTGGTTAGAGTGGATAGTCAGAGTCTTTTTCCTAGGGTCAAATGGTCAATTACTCAAGGGCATAGGTTGAGAGTGAGAGGGGGGAAAGTTTAAAAGAGATGTAAGGGACAAGTATTTCATATAGAGGGTGGTGAATGCCTGGAATGTGCTGCCAGAGGAGGTGGTGGAAGCAGATTCTATAGCAACGTTCAAGGGGCATCTGGATAGATGCATGAATAGGTAGGGAATAGAGGGATATGGACCACAAAGAGGCAAGACAATATTAGACTAGAGAGGCATCTGTGTTGGCACAGACTTGGTGGGCCAAAGAACCTGTTCCTGTGCTGTACTGCTCTTTGTTCTTTGATTATGGAAAGATCATTCGATAACTTCACCATGTTGTTACTTTCTTCCTTTCATAAATCTAAAGTGATGGAGACTATCAATTAAGCATAAGGAAATTTGCAGCAAGGATCATTCCACGGGAAAGAACAATCCAAACTCCTTGTTATCTATGATAAAACCCACCTCCTCAAACCTGCACTTTCTACCTGCAGGTCAAAAAGAACAAAACAAAATGCTACGATGAGTTGACAAGTGGATGTGTGATTCGGCAGAGGAGCTGAGGGGAAGCTTCTTCCAGGGTCAGAGTCAAAT